>NC_086317.1:91499892-91802114 GCF_036172605.1 Pelobates fuscus | reverse complement strand
TCAGCAACTCGACAGAGTCTTACTTACCTCCGCGTGGCAAGTGTGGCCTGGTGCTCACTGGGCGGGAGAGGCGGCCGATCTCCCGATCCTGGGATGCCCAGGAGCAGCTACTTCCCGGAAGGAGCTCCGTTAACCCCCCCCTCGGACCGGTGGGGGTTATCCCGGTCCACCCCTGAGAGGCTGTCTGGAGCTAATGGACGCACAGAGCACAGCTGCCCAGGCTGACATACTCATCTGCGACTCTTCCAATATGGTGGCAGCCGCGTGTCCTCCTTGTACCAGCAAAGCATGGCAGGATATTGAGTCTAAGCTGGACAGACTCTTTAATCAATTTTGGAAGCAAATAACAAGCAGGAAGCCCCAACAAGCTCCACCACAGCCCCAACAAGCTCCACCACAGCTAAGCAAAGAAGTCCCCATTAAAATCTACCAACGCAAAAGGCATCGAAGACGGGACCGGAGGCACAAACAGAAATGCAGAGCCTGCCCCACGTCAAGCACTCGCCTCCACCTTAAGCCACCACAATACCGCACCGGACGTGAAGCACCACCGGGACAGATCCAACCACCCGACAAAACAAGCTTCCACCACCTCAAGCCGCGAACCCGGCACTCAGCCAGAGACTTGCCTTTGTTGTTCCAGGTATCAGGGACTCCCAGGGTCTGCACCTGGCGCCCAGAAGGGATCGGATGAGCACAAGCAGTAAATAGCAGCCTGCCAAGCATGTCCCACTATAGCCGATCCTCCACACCATGCCTTTGATCACATGAATTGCTCTCTGTACATTAACTAATCGTAAAGTAGCCAGCGTTTAAACATGTAATTATTTCACCTCCTAAAGAGTTTATTGTCGTAGTTCCTTACATGCCTTTACCTTAACCGTTCATGTATTATGTTATTCACTAGTCACATCTCGTGGGGCGACTCACACTTGATTTATAACTAGTGGTGGAGCTGCTGATATAAATACACAGTTGATAACGTGCAAGCTACACCCTAAACATGACAGCCATCTTTCACAACAATGTACTGCTATATACTCATACCCTCAGTGCAACTATCCATGATATACGCACATTCAGCCTAGCATGCTCAAATATAACACACTTCTGTCTAAAAAAAAAAAAATAATACAAAAAAATAATGCAGCTTCCGAATGAATCTAAAATGGATGCTGTCCAGGAGGTAGGAGGGTCTGGGAGGGAGGGTCTGCTGCTGATTGGCTGGACTGTGTCTGCTGACTGTGAGGTACAGGGTCAAAGTTTACTCAATGATGACGAATAGGGGGCGGACCGAACATCGCATATGTTCGCCATCCGTGGCGAACGCGAACAAGCTATGTTCGCCAGGAACTATTCGCCAGCGAACTGTTCGGGACATCTCTACACACAAACACAACACTGCCTTTACACACACTGATTCTCCATACACATACACCACTGCACTCACACTTACTGATTCTCCATAAACATATACCACTGCATTCACACACACTGAGTGTCCATAAACATATACCACTGCATTCACACACACTGATTCTCCATACAAATACACTAATGCATTCACACACACACACACCCCGATTCTCCACACAAATACATCAATGCATTCACACACAGTGGTTTATTCATGAAACACCAAATTGTAGTGAATTGAAAACCAAAATGTAAAATGAAGTCTAAATAATCAACTGTGGCTCTTGCTGAGTTGTAGAATTGTCCAACAGCCTTTTCACCCCCAAATTTTGCAATTCAGTTTCAATACACTCCAGTTTGGTGTTTATTGAATAAACCTCACAAACTTGCCAAAAAAATGCGTCCCTGCATCAATATACACATAGCCACTCTGTACAAAATGAAATGGCATATTGGAAGATGAAATTATATGGAATAACATGGCAAAAGGGATCATGAGAAGTAATCTGAAATGTTGCAATGAAATGTGGTAAGTTTGGCAAATGATAAAATGGAATTAAATATAAGACAGGCGTAAAGCAGAAGAGACTTACAAAGATAGCTGTTAAGACCTTCAGAGGTTATGGTACTGAGGTCCTCTATTCCTTTCCCAATAGCTGAGCATAAGTGATTATAACTGCAGTTAGGGTGTAGAGGAATAGTGTAGATGAATGCAGCTTCCAAGACGAATCTCCCCAGCAAGTAAAATATTCCCCAAGCATGAGCCGAGACTTCATTAAGGGTACAACAGGAATAATCTTTATTGACAACACACTGGCTTTTATGGAACTCCTCCTGCAAGAGGACCTCCCACAGTAAACAAAAGGAACAGCCAATCATAGTACAGTTTTACAGTAAAACCCTGCCTGAGAGATTCTGAGATAAGTTAAGGAATAACCCAATTATCTCAAGGCAGAGGACACACAATTTCCCCAAAACTTAGAACACCCCTTTACACACAAGGTATCCCCACAAATGACATGCCTCCTTATAGTCCCGATCTGGGTGACCAACATATTCAAATTTCACCCAGATCGGTTCAGGGGTTCTCAAAAAGTATGGAAGTCTTAGTTCACCGACCGCACACGAGGCTCCTGCCCAAAACAGTTCCACGAATTCAGCGTGTGCGGTCGGTCAATTCAGAAAACAGCATAAAACCAAATAAAAGCACGAATGGAGCCTCCTGGCTCATAGGAGCGATTGTTCCCCATGTTCGTATGAACCAAACTACCGAATGGTGCTCTCCTGGCTGTTCGGCAACAAAAGCAAGCAGGCGTTTGTATGTTTCAGCAGTGGTTCGGGAAGTCGAGTGTCCGATTTTAGTTCCAGACACTCGACGACCAAGTCCCACTGCCTCCTTTCGTGCAAACAAGATGGCCGCCATTTTCTCTTCCACGTGGCATTCGCATATACGAACGGCGGCCGCCCAGAGAGCGCTTAATAGATGATTCACTTTGAAGGTAATGAGCCAGGAGGGTGGTCGGTGTTCGGTAGTTTAATCTACCAAACCAATAAAATCCCAAATAAATGAATACAGCTGAAAGTCACGAATAAACAGAAGAAATGCAGAAAATAAGTCTATTTTCTTCACAATAACATTTGCCTCTGTGAGAGAACAAATGGAGTATGTTCTGATTTTTATTACAGCATTGATCTGTATGATTTAGGTGGTGGCACATTGAATAAAACATTGTCAAAATAAAGCCAGGTTTGCTGAGTTATTTGCAGAATTGTTGCACATTTCCATTTACCAATAAGCCTTTTCAGTGATCAGGCCCTTACTGTTTTTTGTATAAAGGTTGATTGGTTGTAGGACCTCCATAATCTGTATCGTAGATGATGCATGTAAAGATATTAATTATGCATGAAAAAATAATAAGAGAGTCTCTATTTGATATGCTCTCTTTCCTCTTTCACGGCAACATTTTGACCTGTATAGGTCCGTCACCTGGCTGAAGTCACCCAGGGTTCCTCACATCAAGCATCCCGAGACACTTGGTGACACTGCACGACTGGTGAGTTTCTATTTTAAGGATGACTTTTTGTGCTCGTATAATCATTTTTCTTAATGTAGATAAAAGTACAGTTTTCCCTTTTTTCTTTCTTTTTTTCTTTCTTTTTTTCCTTTTTCATTCCATGTAACCCTTGAAGCTCTGCTACAGGTGAGCAACCAATGACCACCACTTAATTTGTAAGTTTTGTCATTAACTCTAAGTTAAGTTTATATAACACAGAGTTATAACTGTAGTGGACATCTGTGTATTCCCATGGCCAGTCCCTTTTGGGACATATTTGACTTTTTGATAATATGTTTTGTACCATTCTCTGGTCAAGGTTGATTTATTCTTAAACCATGAATTGGATTTTGTCAGTTTGGGAATTTCAGATAATAATAATTTTCCCATATAAGGCTATCTAACTTATATTCTAACTATGAGCAGTTCCCTTCTTTTTTAGTTTATTTTAATTTTTTTTTAATCTCACATTCATTCTCAACTTTACTTGTATTTATATTTATATAATCTGTACACTTTTTATTGCTTATTTTTTCTCCTGGGTACAGTCTCCAAATTTATCACAATTGATGCCTAAATAATATCATGTCTTTTGTATATCATGTATGACAATTTTGTCGAGAGCAGTATTGTTGTCAGGATAACAGTGTTGATAAAGTTCATTATAATGATGTCATTACGCATGACGTTCCGCTATAGGATGACGTCATGACGCCAACACGGAAGTGGAAGGTTTTTGCCGCCTGGACTGATATTTATAGACAGCGGTTTCTAACTTGCACGCAGGGGTCATTGAAGGGATAGTTCGTCCTGAGCGCGCAGCCCGGTGATAACCCACGCCCGGTGATAACCCACGCCTGAGGATAACCTACACACTACTGCGCAGGATACCTATTGGATACACACGTCCAGCACACTCCTTGACTTCTATGAACGAGTTTTGTTACTCTCTACACAATTGAAAACTACTGGAATACCTTCAGTGATTACCGGATCCTATGATTGAGACTTTCATCTTGGTGAGATCCAACCACGTGTATGCTATATATATATATATATATATATATATATTTATATATATTTATATATATATATAGTGAACTTTCAAAGGACTTGTAATTATTTCCATTTTTTCTATTTTTTCAGTTTTTTCAGTTCTTTTTTTTTTTACTTTTTTTACTATTTTTCTTTTTTTCCTTTTCTCTTTTTTTCACTTTTTTCATTTTTTACATAATTGTATATTATTTTTTCTATTTTTTTTCACATTTTGTATATACACTTTTTTCCCAATGGAAATCACTAAGGAATGGATCCATCTTAACATTTTGTTAATGTAGATTATTGTACATAGCCTAGGATGTGTGTATATATATATGAATATTTGTATCATAGATGAATTATCCAGGAGCTTATGATTTATTTTATGTTTGTGTACCATATATGTAGTAACCAATGGACGAGTGACTTATAAATTTTTGATGAACTAATGAAGGAGATCATCAGAAGGCAATAGTGTACATATGTTGCAGATGAATGAATTTCGATAATCAGTGTACAATAAATCAATTTCACTTTTTTTTTATCAAATAGAGACTCTTAATATTTTTTCATGCATACGATGATGCATATGAGTGCGGTATTTACCGTATTTATCGGCGTATAACACGCACTTTTTCTCCCTGAAAATAGGGAGAAAATCATGGGTGCGTGTTATACACCGATATTCCACATTTACTTACCTGTCTTGAAGCGTGGGCCGGCTTCACAGCGCGCACCGCGGTACTGGAACTTTAATTTCAGGTTCCGGTTTCCGGCGGGACTGAAAGGAAGTGTGCACACTATTGTGTGCACACTTCCTTTCAGTCCCGCCGGAAACCGGAACCTGAAATTTAAGTTCCAGTGCCGGCGGGACTGAAAGGAAGTGTGCACACAATAGTGTGCACACTTCCTTTCAGTCCTGCCAGAAACCGGAACCTGAAATTTAAGTTCCAGTACCGCGGTGCGCGCTGTGAAGCCGGCCCACGCTTCAAGACAGGTAAGTAAATATGGGACAGAGGGAAAGTGCACTAGGGGACACTATGGGAGGGGGGGGGGACACTATGGGAGGGGCACTATGGGAGGGGGGACACACTATGGGGGTGGAGAATACTATGGGAGGGGGGGGAGAATACTATGGAAGGGGGGGAACACTATGGGATGAGGGGGGAACACTATGGGAGGGGGGAGAATACTATGGGAGGGGGGAGAATACTATGGGAGGGGGGAGAATACTATGGGAGGGGGGAGAATACTATGGGAGGGGGGAGAATACTATGGGAGGGGGGAGAATACTATGGAAGGGGGGAGAATACTATGGAAGGGGGGGGAACACTATAGGATGAGGGGGGGAACACTATAGGATGAGGGGGGGAACACTATAGGATGAGGGGGGAGAATACTATGGGAGGGGGGGAGAATACTATGGGAGGGGGGGGGAGAATACTATGGGAGGGGGGGAGAATACTATGGAAAGGGGGGGGAAAATACTATGGAAAGTGGGGGGAACACTATGGGAGGGGTGGAAATTTCCTGGAATTTCCTTCTGAAAATGAGGTGCGTGTTATACGCCGGCGCGTGTTATACGCCGATAAATACGGTAATTGTTGTTTTGTATATATTGTTGAGGTTATTGATGGGGAATACCTCTAAATACCTGCACCATTTAGTAATTGAGTGCCAACACAAGCAATAATTTTGAAGATATTAATTGTTCACTGAATTTTCAATATCCTAAATTCTACTTATTTCTGGTTTACTTTAAAGATATTTATTTCTCATTTCTCTGTGTGTTTAAATTTACACATTTTGGAGTGTACTGTGGGTTCCCAAAATTCTAGGTATGCCTCTGGGTGATGAAATATCTTGTATAATAAAGGCCAAAATAACTGAACTTGAAAGATCTTCATAGAGCAGACATGAGGGTTCCCTTTTAACATTTCTGCTTTTTTATCTTAATTTGACAGATCGATTGTCAGCTGATCACTACTTGCTGTTTTGCTTTTAGACACCTAAACACACAAACATTATAATCAGAAAGCAGAAATAAGCCATAACGGCCAGCATGAGAAGTTAATTACTAAGGCAGAACACAGTGTGATTTTCTAATGAAGAAGAGTTAAAATGTTCCAGCAGGGCTTTCGGCAAGTCATTATTACAGACCACGTTTCGCAGGAAATGTCTACAACTGTTATAAGATGTTCAGTAAGACAGCTGTGTCTGTTTAGCAGATGTCTCTGTTCATGTTTTTTTCTCGCTTTAGTCACTTTCTGCTAACTGTACTTTATATATTTTTTCTGTGATTACCTTTGGGTTCTGCCAAATCTTTGCACACATCAGATGGCAGTATTTTCACTCCCCGTCTCTGTCTTCTGTCCATCACGGTCTGTCTGTATGTCAGTTGTATTATGTCTTGTTCAATCAGCTTTTTTCGCAAAATAATAAGGAAGCTTATTTAAGCCAAATGGCAGAAGAAATAAAAAAAGTCTGTTTGATATTTGGTTTTATTTGTAGATTTTGGCCTTAATAATAAAACTCCACTGACGACTTACCCCAACTCAATGTTTAGAAAATGTACCTCTATGTTTTGGTAGTTATAGCAATCAAAACTTCACAAACATTAAATTCCACCTAATCTTCACAAAACATCTACTAGTGGTGAATAGACGTTGAAGAGACCACTTCAAAAAAGTCAAACCTACCTTAAATCTTAATGTCTGCATTCTGTCTATAGTTCTGAAAAATATGACATTTTATCTAAAAAGCTATATTTAATCCCAGAGATAGGTAACTATTGCGTTGCAGATGGTTGTCAATTACATGTCACATAATGCTTAGGCAGTTTAGTTGTCTAGACATTGACTTAGCAAGCATAGTGGGGGATGGGGTTCAGAAACTTCAACAGTCGTCAAGATTGGCCTTGACTCTTTTAGACTGTAAGCCTATATGAGCAACATTATTAATACATTTTTTTTTTTCTCCAAACTTTTTGTTACCTGACTTGTAATTTCATAATTCTTCATCACCCCTTCTCACAAACCAAAATTAAACTTAATAACTATCTAGGTCTATCATATACAAGACAGATATTTGATTTTAATAAACTCTTACAAGTCCAGCACTATATTTAACGCAAGGTTGACAAGACATTTGCCTTGGGTGGCACTTTCAGGGGGCGGCAAAAAAAGCTGCCCCACAAAACCCCTGGCAGATGCCTTGACAGCCTCTTCCCCTGGGGAGCCCAAGAGCTGGCTGGCTGGCCACCTTAAGGCCTACCCCCCAGGCTAGCATTGGCTGATGGAGGCGGGCGGCGAGGGAGCACTCTCTCCTGTGCTCTCCCTGCTCAGCTCCCTCGTACGCACCGCAGTGATGCCGGAGCTGGAATATGACATCACTCCGACCCCAGCATCACTAAGAGGCATCCCTCGCCGCCTAAATTGACCGACCGCCTGTCTGTCCGGCAATTAAAGGATCCCCACTGGACTCCAGGGAAATGGAGAATCCACTCCAGCAGAGGCTTGGAGGCTGCATGGATAGACATTTAAAAAATAAAACCAAAATTGTTAGTGTGTGTGTGTCGGTGAGTGTGTTAGTGTGTCTGTTAGTGAGAGTGTGTCTGTTAGTGAGTGTGTATGTGTGTCTTTCAAAGAGTGTGTGTTACAAATTGCTATTTGTAACTGGCCCTTTAAATGAGAAATTGCCCTGCTTCCCCGGATTGTGGAGAAGCATGTTTGCCAGCCTCCTGCCTCATGACTATGGCCCCTGGAAGATTGTGCCCCTGAAAATGTATTAACTTTTATTGGGTGTGTATGGCCCTTTAAGAACCGTCTGGGGACATATTGTGACTTTGCTGAACAATGCCCCTTTAAGACTATGTCCCCAGACCTGTAAAATAACTTGCCCCTGGCTCTCTCCCACTTGGTTCAGTAAATAGGGCTTACTGAACCAAGTACCACACAGGCGGACCACCCAGAAGTTAAAGTGTGCAGGCAATTTACTCCCAGGCTGTGAGGTTACTGCAGGTTAATTGCCGAGCGCTGGGTGGCCGCCATTCGGCAGCCGAACACGTGGCGGCGGCCATTTTGGTCATATGAATGCGGTCAGCGGTGTATGCTAAAGATTCTGTGGAACTAAAATCGGCTACACATTTTGCCGAACACCGCTGACCCTTACCTTCTCCCATACTGAACTTGCAGCTCCAGAGACTAAGTCCCGTTCGAAATGGGACTTAGTCGTTTTTTCGCATGAAATTGACCGACCGCACAGCCCAAATCTATGGAACTGTTTTGGGCAGGAAATTGTGCTTGCGGTCGGTCATAAAGGGACTTCCAGCTAACTTTTGATCCACTGGAGGGATTTGGCTGATTTTTGGAAGGGTTTATGTTTGATGTATGCTGAGTCTGAATATGCAACTTTTATTGAAATTGAATGTATGGTTTTAAAGTTACAGCGTGTATGTGAAAACTGTATTTTTTATTGTATGTAATAATTGGTTTAACTGTTTATCTGAGGGGAGGGAACCTGTGGGCTGTACTATGCTGTTATTGGTTAATTTCATCCTCCCCCTGGGAGTGTCCTGTGTGTACCTTATCCTAATAAAAAGCAGGCTGGGTGTTCCAGTCCTCAGACCTCTTCTGACCCTCAATACGTAGCCTTGTCTCGTTATTGGAGGGAACTGCTATATCTCACTGGGGACTGCTATGCGCTGCATATTCCCCTGAGCTCTTAATCACTTAGCTCTTTTAAGAGCTTGTTCCGGATACGCTCTCCAGGAGGAGAGATCTTCCCCACACGGTCCTGAATGCTGAAGGTTCATTCCAGGGTGGAAGGAAGACGGCGCGGCTCCAGTTAAGCTACGGCGGTTGTGGAGTCTGCGGTGGTTGTAGTGTCGTCTGCAGTGCTTGGAGTCCTCTGAGAGCGCTAGGAGCATCCATCAACGGAGGGTACTCGGTCGGAGTACACGGAGCTCCGTTACAGTGTGTGTCAGTGAGAGTGTGTGTGGGTTTGTCAGTGAATGTGTGTGGCGAAACCAACCTCGCCACTGGGCCCTGGAGAAGCCTGTTTGCCCGCCTCCTACCTGCTGACTATGGCCCCTGGGTTATTTGGGCATATTGTATTTTATTGTGTGACTGCTGGCCCTTTAAGCACAGTGAATGGTATTTTATTGTACTGCTGCTGGCCCTTTAAGAACTGTCTGGGGACATATTGAGACTTTGGGTAACAATACCCTTTAAGACTATGGCCCCTGAAAACGTATGGACTTTTATTGGGTGTGTATGGCCCTTTAAGAACCGTCTGGGGACATCTTGTAACTTTGGTGAACAATGCTCCTTTAAGACTATGTCCCCAGACCTGTAAAATAACTTGCCCCTGGCTTTCTCCCACTTGGTTCAGTAAAAAGGGCTTACTGAACCAAGTACCACACAGGCAGACCACCCAGAAGTTAAAGTGTGCAGGCAATTTACCTCCCAGGCTGTGAGGTTACTGCAGGTTAATTGCCGACCACTGGGTGGCCTCAGTTTGTGCAAACGAACACGTGGCGGCAGCCATCTTTGTTCATTCGGATGCGGTCAGCGGTGTATGCTAAAGATTCTGTGGAACTGAAATCGGCTACACATTTTACCGAACACCCCTGACCCTTACCTTCTCCTACACTTTGTTTTTCAGCTCCAGAGACTAAGTCCCGTTCGAAATGGGGACCCGTTCGTTTTTCCGCATTGACCGACCGCACAGCCCAAATCTATGGAACTGTTTTGGGCAGGAAATTGTGCTTGCGGTCGGTCATAAAGGGACCTCCAGCCAGTGGCGGATCCAGAGCCTGATCTCGGGAGGGGCACTTGTAGATTATTTAAATAAATAATGCAGACACAATAACCACTACAGCTCAGTGTAGTGGTTATAGTGCCAATAATGCCAAGACCCCCTCCCAGAGTAAGTAGTCAAACTGTTTAAGAACTGTTTGACAACTTACCTGAGGTCCTCTGGGAAATGGGGCTGTAGTAGGGCAGAGGAGCAGTGGTATGTGTGAGTGGTGCAATGTGTGAGTGGTGCAGTGTGTGTGTGTGTGGGGGACAGTGTATTAGCAGTGTGTGTGTGAAGGTTGCAGTGTGTACGTGAGGGCGGCAGTATATGTCAGGGGTGCAGTGTGTGTGTGTGACAATGTATGTGTGTGGGGGCAGTGTGTTTATGGGGGGCAGTGTGTGTATGGGGGGCAGTGTGTTTATGGGGGGCAGGGGCAATGTGTGTGTGTGTATGGGGGGCAGGGGCAATGTGTGTGTATATGGGGGGCAGGGGCAATGTGTGTGTGTATGGGAGGCAGGGGCAATGTGTATATATGGGGGGCAGGGGCAATGTGTGTGTGTATGGGGGGCAGGGGCAATGTGTGTGTGTATGGGGGGCAGGGGCAATGTGTGTATATGGGGGGCAGGGGCAATGTGTGTATATGGGGGGCAGGGGCAATGTGTGTGTGTGTATGGGGGGCAGGGGCAATGTGTGTGTGTGTGTATGGGGGGCAGGGGCAATGTGGGTGTGTGTGTATGGGGGGCAGGGGCAATGTGGGTGTGTGTGTGTATGGGGCAGGGGCAATGTGTGTGTGTGTATGGGGGGCAGGGGCAATGTGTGTGTGTGTGTATGGGGGGCAGGGGCTGTGTGTGTGTGTATGGGGGGCAGGGGCAATGTGTGTGTGTGTGTATGGGGGACAGGGGCTGTGTGTGTGTGTATGGGGGACAGGGGCAATGTGTGTGTGTGTGTGTGTGTGTGTGTGTATGGGGGGCAGGGGCAATGTGTGTGTGTGTGTATGGGGGGCAGGGGCAATGTGGGTGTGTGTGTGTGTATGGGGCAGGGGCAATGTGTGTGTGTGTGTGTATGGGGGGCAGGGGCAATGTGTGTGTGTGTGTGTATGGGGGGCAGGGGCAATGTGTGTGTGTGTGTATGGGGGGCAGGGGCAATGTGTGTGTGTGTGTGTATGGGGGGCAGGGGCAATGTGTGTGTGTGTGTGTATGGGGGGCAGGGGCAATGTGTGTGTAGAAGAAGGATGGGGGGGGGGGGCTTTTTTTTTAATGTGTGTGGTTTTTTTTTTTTTTACATTTAATTAAAAATTAATATATACTTTATGTCCCCCCTCCCTTCTTACCTTTACTGGGAGGAGGGGGGACATCTTTCGTTCCCTAGTGGTCCAGTGGGGTTCATTGGTGGTCCCAGTGGTAGGAGTGAACTCTAGCCCGCGCTCCAGGGCTAGAGTTCACTCTCGCGAGATTTGGAGCGTTGCCGTGGTAACCGCGGCAACGCTCCAAATCTCGCGAGAGGAGGACCCGGAGGAGCTGCTGGTAACAGCTCCCGGGTCCTCTCTCCCTCCCCTTCCGGTCGGCTGTCAGTAATGTGCCTGCGGACCGGGGAGGGAGATCACTGATCTCCCTCCCCGGTTTGCAGGCACAATGCAGGGCTGGCACTTGGGCAATGTCAGCCCTGCATTAGCCGGCAGGGGAGAATCTCGGGGGGGGCAATTGCCCCGTTGCCCCCCCCCTGGATCCGCCACTGCCTCCAGCTAACTTTTGATCCGCTGGAGGGATTTGGCTGATTTTTGGAAGTGTTTATGTTTGAAGTGTGCTGAGTTCAAATATGTAATTTGTATGGATATTGAATGTATAGTTTTAAAGTTACAGTGTATGTGTGAAAACTGTATTTTTACTGTATGCTATAATTATGTTATATGTTTATCTGAGGGGAGGGAACCTGGGGGTTGTAACCATTATGCTATTGGCTGTTTTGTCCCTCCCTGTGGGCGGTCCTGTATTCTCAACAACTGTAATAAAAACCAGGCTGGGAGTGCCAGCCTCAGTTCCTGCTTAACCCTCAAAGTGAAGTGTCGTCTCATTATTGGGGGAGGATTTATTGTATGCTGTTCCAGTTTGACTGCTAGGAGTGTAAACCTATTCGTATGGTTTTTCCTATTCAACTGTCTACAGCATTCATATGCTTGAGAGTACTCATATGCTTCTCTGATTCGGTGGTTGTGGTGTCTTCTGCAGTGCTTGGAGTCCTCAGGAAACACTAGGAGCATCCTTTAACGGAGGTACCCAGTCGGGGTGCCAGGTGATCCGTTACAATGTGTATGTCTGTCAGTGTGTGTATGTGTGTGTCACTGAGAGAGTGTGTCTGCCAGTGAGTGTGTATGCATGTCTGTCAGTCAATGTGTATGTCTGTTAGCGAATGTGTGTGTCTGACACTGAGGGTATATCTGTCTGTCACCGAGTGTGTATGAGTATCTGTCAGTGAATGCGTGTCTGTCAGTTAGTGTGTGTGTGTGTCTATCGATGAATGTGTATGTGTGTCTGTCAGGGAGTCTGCGTGTGTGTCTTGTCAGTGATTGTGTATGTGTATCTGTCAGTGAATGCGTGCCTGTCGGTGAGTGTGTGGGTCTGTCAGTGGGTGTGTGCAACTGTGAGTGTTACTGTGAGTGAGTAAGTGTGTATGTCTGTGAGTGTGTATGTTTCAGGGAAACTGTGTGTTGGTTAAACCGTGTGTGACAATGACTGTGTATCTGTCAGTGAGCATATGTCAGAGTATGCATCAGTGAAGGCGTGTGTCTGTCAGGCAGAGAGCGTGTTGGTTTTTAACAGGAAGCAAAATTTAGAAGGGGGAAGGTGGGCCTGAGTTTTGTCATGCCTAGGGCAGCACAAAACCAGGATACACCACTGTACATGTCTTCAATAAATGACAAAAAGGTACAGATTAGAGAAGAAATATGGGAATGCAAGGGGAATCAAATCTGACACTTGGATGAAAAATTCTGAAAGAAAAGATTAAGGAACCCAAGTAAAGAAAGGAGATTGGCATGGGCAGATAAATTAATTAGGAGATGGGAAAGGGATTGAAGAAAAGCTGGTTATTAAAAATTTTTATGGATGATGACAGTTTAATAAGTCAATGTGAATAAAAGTGAGAACAGTTAGAGGCAATAAGACTATGGAGACATTGTGAAACAAGGCTCGAGAGTTGGAAAAAATCAAGTGTATAATATGCAGAGTAGCAAACTTAATACTTACTGAATTTGGAAGGCCAATGAGCAGAGAAGTGCAATACCTGTATTTAAGTAACGAAATGACGAGTGCCTTAGTTGTATTTGGAGTTATAAAATGGCTGATTTAGGCAATATTTTTAAAGTGGAAGTGACCTGATTTGGAGACAGACTGCATGTGAGGAGAAAAGGTAAAACCTGAGTCAAAAGTTACTCTAAGGTAGCGAGCTTGAGGGGTTTAGGTAATTAGTGTGCTGTTGACATGCAGTGAGATTGATGGCAAATAACTCTTTGAGGGGGTAAGGTGAGGAGTTCAGTTTTGGAACGATTATGTGAATCTAGGAACGTACAATGTCAAGGAGTTTAAGATTGTGAAGGGCTTAAAGAAGAAGAGTGGTCAACAGTATTAAAAGCAGCAGAGAGGGTGAAGAGAATTAATATAGAGTAATGACCTTTAGATTTTGCAGAGATTAAGTCAATAGTCACTTTCGTAAGGGCAATTTCAGAAGAGTGGAGGGAGTAGAAGACAGGTTGAAGAGGATCAAAGAGGGAGTTAATATTGAGAGTTAGTTGTGTAAACAAAAGTCACTCGAGAAGCTTAAAAGTGAATGGAAGTAGAAATATGGCACAGTAGTTAAAAGGAGAAGTAGGGTCAAAAGATGTATTTTTTATTTTTTTTATTTTATTTTTAGGATGGGATTGACGATTGTATGTTTGACAGAACAGGGGACGGTGCTAATTGGCAGAGAGAGGTTGGAAATATTTGTTGGGGATGAGACCACAGTAGGGGAAAAAAATTAGATAAAGTAAGAGGTGATGGGATCATGAAGATAGAAAGAAGGATAGAAGAAGTTTAGAGACCTATTGTTCTCTAAACAGCTAAACCCCTTTAAGACAGTGTCTGATTATTAAATGTAATTGTAGCTTCAGATGGGTCAAAATATGCTATCAGTTTCCCATCTTCCACAATTCTATTCCAGAACATTTTGGCATAGTTGCCTTTCCATGGATTTGCAGTAAAACACTATTTATTTTCGTAGCTATAATCTTCTGTGTAGCCAAATGATTTTGGCACTAGATTGTAATGTTTGAGTCTGTCTGTTACTGTTAATACTTATTCTGAGAGATAAGGCTAGATACATAAGCTTTTATTTAAATATTTGTATAGTATCAAGCATTTGTCCTTTCTTATTGTGAATTTCACAATATGTATAACTTTGCTCAGTCTTTAAAGGGACACTATAGTCACCTGAACAACTTTAGCTTAATGATGTTGTTTAGGTGAGAACTATAGCTCCCTGCAGCCTTTCTCATGTAAACACTGTATTTTCTGAGAAAATACAGTGTTTACATTGAAAGCTAGGAACACCTCCAGTTGCAGTCACTCAGAGTGAACCAGAGGGACTTCGGAGTTGATGGAGGCCTAATATGCCTGCATCCACTCAGATCTGCTGTCAGCAGAGCACAGGGCAGCACTGTGCACAGCATCCTGTGATTCAGTATCTCCTCCCTCTGCATGCAGACACTGAACTTTCCTCATAGATTCATTGATTCAATTCATCTCTATGAGGAGATGCTGGTTGGCCAGGGCTGTGTTTGAATTATGCTGGCTCTGCCCCTGATCTGCCTACTTGTCAGTTTCAGCCAATCCTAAGGGGAAGCACTGTGATTGGATCAGGCTACCACATGTCAGCAGACTGCTTGTTTTTCTGAGTCTAACTGCATGCAGATTTACAGCTTCAAGCTTGAATACAGTAAGATTTTTGCTATATTTATGCAGGCATGAGGGGCACAGGGGGGCTAGATGGTGGTGTTAACACTGTAGGGTCAGGAATACATGTATGTGTTCCTGACCCTATAGTGATCCTTTAAGAGTGCAGACACCAATGAATGGGCATCCACAATGATATTGTTGGTTGTATTATCTTAAGTGTGTATTTACAGTGTCTTTTTTGTAATAGTGCCATTAATTATACTGACAATTTACTAATAAAAAGATAAAAACAAGGTGTAATAAATAGCGAATACTAGAACTGGCAGCTACATACGTTCACAAGCGTCTGGAATGAGTGATAGCTCAAAAATAGAAAAGTATGTGCGCTCAAAAGTAGATACTTTAGAAAAGATATGATATATTTATTGAAATAAAACTCATATACAATAAATATAACTAAGATAAATCAAAACAAACACTAAATAAATAAAAATAAAAACATGAACCCACTGTTATCAATGATGCACAAATGAACTCTATGTTATAGATACATGGTGTAAAATAGAATATCAAAACAGCTGCCTAAAAAGTAACACAATATATGTGAATAAGAAACAACATAAAATATATACAAAAAAAATAAATAATAATAATAGTACCTGCCTCGGTGTGGGCCCCCCACCGAGGTATATATGAATGGAAGTCAGTACTTGAAGAAAAAAATCAAGTAGGAAATAAAAAAAGGAGAGTGGGAGTTCTGAGCAGCAAGCTTCCGACCCACTCCAAAGGGAATCCGTCAGATGCCGATGATATGTACCGGGATCTTCAAAAAAGCGGTGTAGTTGTAGCAGACCACCCAAAGATACAGCTGATGGATAACAAACGAGCTGGAAACATATACCGCGGTCGGTATCTTCACAAAAGACCGCGGTATAGATGGATGAAACAGCCGTTGGTATAACAGAAAGTCCTCAGTGCCAGGGTTCAGGAGTGTGTAGAAACTAGGAACCTCACTCAAAAAAGAGAAATCAATAACATAAATAAAAATAAAAGTAAAATCATAATAGGCAGCCGAAAAAAACAGTGGGTCCAGCAATGAAGTGCAGCCACGTCTACGCGTTTCGTCCCGCCCACGGGACTTTATCAAGACTTGATAGCTGCACCAAAGATCTGATTTAAATACCTCCAAGGTAATGAAGTAATTAGACATGTAAAGGTGAAACACCCTAAACTGTGGAAGTTAATCAAATATACTTAACAGAATAGCAAGAAATTATATACATGTGTAAATGAAAAGTAAAAAATACACTTTAAAAAAAAAACCAAATATATGTTATATAATAGTTAGGCAACACAATCTAAATAACTGAACAAAATAATGATCAAAAAATACAAAATGATATGCATATGCATAAAAAATCAATCAAATCACCATGTAAAGGGACAGACTTCATTTTTACAAAATATAATTAGAAACCCTTGATAGATATTGGGATGTCACTACCGGTGACCAAAGACAATAAATACATATGCATCTAATAAAATAATATAAATACGGGAACAAATATCCCCACTAAACATAAGTGTGGAGGGAACCCAGAGTGGACTTAGGTACTTATTACCCGTGAAACAAAGAAGTAGAGTGAACGTGAGTACTCAGAACAGCTCTAACTCCTCATTCAAACCATTGGGTGTCATGGTATTGAGCCTGAAAATCCAAACTGACTCAGACTTAATCAATTCTCTTTTCCTTATAGCCTCATCTTGGTGGGGGGGAATATAGGCTATCCCCATAAGTATAAAACCAGATGGATTTTTCTCATGGAAAATGGCAAATTTTAAATTTACTAATATCACATAATTTAATTTAAGATTATAGCTATGAAAATAAATAGTGTTTTACTGCAAATCCATGGAAAGGCAACTATGCCAAAATGTTCTGGAATAGAATTGTGGAAGATGGGAAACTGATAGCATATTTTGACCCATCTGAAGCTACAATTACATTTAATAATCAGACACTGTCTTAATATGCTGTGCAATTTTGGGCATCTGTTCTAAAGAAAGATATCATGGCACTAGAAAAAGTGCAGAGACGAGCTACAAAATTGATAAAAGGAATGGAGCATTTTAGTTATGAAGAAAGGTTAAAAAATTTAAATCTCTTCAGTTTGCAAAAACGGCGCCTGAGAGGGGATATGATAACTTTATACAAATATATTCAGGGCCAGTACAAACCATTATCTGTAAATCTATTCATAAACAGGGCTATACATAGGACACGAGGTCACACATTTAGGCTTGAAGAAAGGAGGTTTCATCTAAGGCAAAGAAAAGGTTTTTTTACAGTAAGAGCAATAAGGATATGGAATTCTTTGCCTGAAGAGGTGGTTTTTTTTTAATTCTTTATTTTTGCAGTGCAGATAATGATTACAAACTGGCTCTAGGTACCCCAACGGCATTCCTTGAGCTGCTTGGCATAGATAACAAGTAGGGTTTGCTAGGCAGTGCACATTTTTTGGGGGGTATATTAGATACAGGCTAGTGTTACATGCAGGTATTATTGTGTACTATTTGCTGTATACAGGCTTTAGATGTAAAAGAAAAAACATCACCCACTATGCCCCCCCAGCTACATATGACTGAATTTAGGTTGGTGCTGTATGGCAGGTGAAATTTCAAGATTACCACAATTTGTTATACTTAGACAAGCTAAGACCAGGAAGTTCGTTTTCAGAGAGTCTCCTCATGACTGTGCAGCCCATGCCCTCCTCGGGCTCCGCGTTTTCCGGCTGTTGTCAGACGGTCTGCCTGTGTTGCGACTCCCGCGGAGTTGATTGACAGGTGCTGCACGGCAGTCCGGGAGTGATTTGCGGCAACCGGCTTGCTTGACCTGGACCCCGGTGTGTTCGGAGAGAGGCGTGTCTCGGAGTGCGGGCTGTTGGATCCTGCTGTTGGGTGAACGCTGGCTTGCTGTGCCCCTTTCTCTGCCGCCGGTTCCTGGCCCTTCTTCTTCACGAGAGTTGTGTTGAGCTTCCAGAGGTAGGTATCTCGTTATGGTGCTAGGGTGTGTGTGTTTGCCGCTATTCTTCATGGGATTCAGCTCGGTTGGTGCTTCTGGTCCGCGGAGGTTGCGGTGGATGTCGCGGGGCGTCGTTCATGCTCTCAGTTCTATGTGCCGTGTCGCGCAGCCGCTGCCATCTTAGGGTCGGCACTTGGGCTGCAGATCAGTTCGGCAGTGCTGCTAGTCCTCTGTCTTAATCACTGTCGTAGCGGTCGGGGCACCAGGGTTAGGACCAGGATCACCCCCGCCGGTCCAGAGGGGGGGGAACGGAGCCGGTTCCTCGAGGGTCTGAGCTCCTGGCTGGGCACTGGTAGGCAGGATAGCGGGGCGGCGGCCGTCCGCTCCACTCACCGCCGGAGTAGGCCTCAGCTTGGTAGTGGAGATTTCTCCTCCAGGGGACTAAAGCTCGTTGAGCCAGCCTCACCCTGGATGTAGTGCCCGTCGAGGGCCGCTGTTGCCGGTTGGTATAAGGAGCAAAAGTCGTATTTTTAGTGGCTTAGTGGTTGAGATTTTGCAGGAGCTGGTCTGTCTTGCGACCATCCAGCTTGGCGGTCCGGCCCGACCCCCTGAAGAGGGGGTTTTGTCAGAGTCTATACAGATGTTTAAACTGCAATTGGATAAATACTTGCAAAAACATAACATACAGGGATATAATTTCTAATTAGTGGGGTAATAGCTGCTTGATCCAAGGAGACATCTGACTGCTATTTTGGGGTCAAGAAGGAAATTTTTCCTAGTTTGTTGCAAAATTGGAAGCGCTTCAGACTGGGATTTTTGCCTTCTTTTGGATCAACAGCAAAAGCATATGTGAGGAAGGCTGAACTTGATGGACGCAAGTCTCTTTTCAGCTATGTAACTATGTAACTATGTAATCTTAACACTTGGTAGGATCCACATTATAAATAAATACAGATATTTTCACAGCTACTGAGTTGCTCATTATGAATGCCTGTATTTGGTTAATAAACCTATCTGTCCTTTCTTTTTGGAGTCTATACTTTTTTATTTATGTTATTTTCTATTGATCATTTCACAATAGCTAACACCTTTATTACCCAGTTTATTTTTGTTAATAAAGATGATTTCTAACCTATATTCAAGACAATTGATTCATTACTAGCATATACAATTAGAGCAAACATCAATTTCTTGTATAACCCTGTTCTATATAACTATATAAAAAGGTTAAGATATGGATATGTTAGATTTTTTTTCAATTTAGTTGTTTAGTTTTTCATATATTTGAGAAATAATGTTTGGGAGTATTATATTTTTTTAGAATATATTCAGTATAACTTTAAATACTTCATATTAGCTCCAAAATCTACTGTAGAAACACAAATACCATTATTGTATATTTGATGTGACAAGCAATTAAGAACATGTGCTAAAATGTTCCGCGTATGGATATTTGTAAGGAAGCAGCTGCTATTTAGTGGAATTCAGATTCCAAAAAATGAGAACAGAATTAAAACATTATAACTGTATGTGGTCATATTATGCCTAGATAGTAAATACAGCTGCTTGATTAAAAACATGCATATATATTGCATATGAGATAGCAATCATTCAAATGTGCACCGATGCTTGTTTGCCTGGGCCTGTCCTACCTCCTTCTTCATGCAGTGATGTCTAAAGGTAAAAAGAACAGTGCGATATATTTTTTTTTCCAGTCCCTCTGCATGACTTCAGACCCTCTGCATAACATACATTCCTGGAATATAAAATGTCTAAATGTAAGATCTGTCCATATATTTGGCAATACTCTCATTTTAATTTTTTTTTTTTTTTTTTAAATCTACTGTTTCTTTGGATTGGTATACATGAAAAACAGACCAAGTTTATGTCCTTCTTTATTTAATCTCTATTGTTTCTGTTGTTACCTGATGCCATGCGTTTGTTTATTTTTTTTAACAACCTTTTCTTTTTTCAACTAACCTGTTATACGATAAGACTATTTGCAGTGACAGATATATATTTAGCTGCCAGTTTTTCTTTTGTTTTGTGTTTGATAATACAATCATACAGTGATTAATTAAACAGGACTGAATTATACCTTATCATATTTCATGGTAGCAAACAATATAAAAAGAAAAGAGAAAAAAAAAACCCTTACATATTATTAGTAAACAAGCAGTTCAATGGAAGGTTAATCAAATGACCTACATAATATTCTTGTGCCATTATTGTAGCATGATATGTTTTCTACGTAAAATATTGCTTTATGTACACTAGGGATTTCCATTCTTGACCTACTTGGAGAAACTCCATTATGAGCAAAATGCAGAATTTAAAAATTGAAAAATTGTTGGGATATTGGGTCACTTGTGTCAATTGGCTAGGAAGATGGGCAACGAAGATGCTTTTACATTCTCAAAGGTCAGACAAGGAGAAAGACAATGTACTTGTGGCTTATGTCTCATGTCTAACTAATGCCTAGTTGTTAACCCTTGGGCTGGGGCCCAAAAATTAGTCCCCATGTCAATTTTGGAGCAGGCTAACTAACCATATTCATTAGAACATTAGCAACTACTCACAACAATTTACAGTTGCGTACTGCCTTCTCCAGTGCACAAACTCTTTAAGGTGTTCTGCAAAATGTATTAAAATATCAATTACATGTTAGGTATGGAACCCTAATCCAGCTCTCTAGAGGGCCACTATAATAATGCTAATTACCTAATTCAGGTCCTCGACAAGAAAAGTTGTACAACCACTGGCCTGGATAGTGCTTCAATGCTAACATCACTTGATTCTGTAACTGCTATTGCGATGTCAGTATTCACTGCTGTTTAGGATGGGATAGGACTTTTCTCTATGAACTTTTTCCTCTTGATGATTATTATTATTATTATTATTATTGCTATTTATATTGTGCCAACAGATTCCGCAGCGCTTTACAATATTATGAGAGGGGAGATTTAACTATAAAGGACAATTACAAGAAAACTTACAGGAACATTAGGTTGAAGAGGACTCTGCTCAAATGAGCTTACAGTCTATAGGAACTGGGGTATAAAACACATTAGGACAGGAAATAGCAATCAAATAAGGTGGGAGTGAAGCAGAGCTGCAGTAGAGAGCAGAGTGCTGCCCTTTAGGAGAGGGCAAGAGAGGTAGAGGTTAGTCTGGAAGGCTATAAGCTTTCCTAAAGAAATGTGTTTTAAGGCACTTCTTAAATGATTGAAGACTAGGGGAGAGTCTGAATGCGGTAGGCAAGCTATTCCATTGGAAGGGAACCGCTCGCGAGAAGTCCTGCAAGCGCGAGTTGGCCGTACGGGTGCGAGCAGCTTACAGGAGAAGGTCACGGGCAGAGCGGAGAGATCGAGAAGGGGCATACCTATGTATCTGTGAAGAGATATAAGAGGGGCTAGAATTGTTCAGTGCTTTATAGGTATGGGTTAGTACTTTGAATTGACTATAGGATACAGGAAGCCAATGTAAGGACTGACAGAGGGGTGAGGTTTGAGAGGACCGACTAGAGAGGAAAATCAGTCTGGCGGCAGCATTCATTACTGACTTAGTGGGGCAATACAGCTTTTGGGAAGACCAATTAGGACAGGGTTACAATAATCCATGCGGGAAATTACTAGAGCATGGACAAGCTCCTTGGTAGCGTCTTGCGTAAGAAAGGGGCGGATGCAGGCTATGTTTTTAAGATGGAATCTACAGGATTTGGCAACATACTGGATGTGAGGCTCAAAGGTGAAGCCAGAATCAAGTATGATGCCAAGACAGCGCGCTTGCAAGGATGGACTTATGTGGATACCACTAACTTGAAGGAAGATTGAAAGAGGAGGATCAGTATTAGGTGGAGGAAAGACAAGGAGCACAGTTTTAGAGAGATTGAGTTTCAGAAAGTGGGAGGACATCCAGTCAGAGATGGAAGTAAGGCAAGCAGTGACACACAGGGGAGAGTTCTGGGGAGGAGAGATATATCTGGGTGTCATCAGCGTATATGTGGTAGTGGAGTCCAAAAGAGGTAATATCCAAGAGAGGCAGTATAAAGAGAAAATAGAAGGAGACCAAGGACAGAGCCTTGAAGGGGACCAAGGACAGAGCCTTGGGGGACTCCAACCAAGACAAGATGAGGGGATGAGGTATCATTAGAAAAGAAGACACTGAATGAGCGTTGGGAGAGATAAGAGGAAAACCACGAGAGGACAGAGTCACAGAGAGCATGATCAACAGTGTCAAAGGCAGCAGAGAGGTCAAGACGAATTATTATGGAGTAGTGGCCTTTGGATTTAGCTACGATTAGGTCTTTAGTAACTTTGATAAGAGCAGCCTCAGTAGAGTGGAAAAGGCAGGAGCCAGATTGAAGAGGGTCAAGGAGAGAGTTAGAATTGAGGAAGTGAGACATACGGTAAATACAAGTCTTTCCAGTAGCTTTGAGGAAAAAGGGAGCAGGGATATGGGACAATAGTTAGAGGGGGAGGACGGGTCAAGATATGTTTTTTTTTGGTACTACAGTAGCATGTTTAAGATCAGCAGGGAAAACGCCAGAAGAGAGAGAGCAGTAGAAGATGTGTGTTAAGGAAGGCACAAGACAAGGGGAGAGAGATCTGATAAGTTAAGATGGGACAGGATCGAGTGGGCAAGTGGTGGGGCGAGAGGAAAAGAGAAGTGCAGCCACCTCTTGTTCAGTAGCTGGGGAGAAATTCTGAAGGGTAGGAAAGGCATGATTTACGTGTGGTTGAGAAAGAGAACGGCAAGGTGTGGAGAATTCTTTCCTTAGCTGTTCAATCTTGTCGGTAAAGTAGCATGCAAAGCTATTGGCTGTAAGGTTAGTTTGGGGGGTTGCCACAGCAGGGCGAAGAGATTTAAAGGTGTCCAAGAGACGCCTGGGCTTGTGGGAGCATGCACTAATGAGAGAGGAAAAGTATGACTGTTTGGCGAGGGCAAGAGTTGCGCTGTATGAACACCATATGAATCTATAATTGAGAAAGTCTGACTGGGTGTGAGAGTTCCTCCTGTGCATGGTGTCCATTTTGTCTCCCAAATGCAAGCCTCATGTCTCCACGAATGTGGGCAAAGATGGTACCACTGCCCTCCTACTTACCCACCAACTAGACGAACGATGTTCAGGAGATAACATCTACCGAACAGGGGGAGCATTTACTCTATAGCAGCCAGGGGAAGCATTTGTCGGCATTCGCCAGGAACCCCCCCCCCCCCAAAGCCGACCGGCACATCCTGCTCAATCCTCTGGAACAGTTTTGAGCTAACCCTTATGGCTGGTCTCTCAAAACTTTAGTCGAACAGAACTTTCATTCTACAGAACCGATCTGAGTGCTTTTTGGATGTGCTGTGCGCTCAGATCGCGGCTATTCGGGAATATGATTTTTGTGGGGTTCCTGCATTCTTTATGTCTATTTTTGGGGTATGTTAAAAATGTGTGTAAGTTTCTGTATTTAAGAGATGATTGAGTTATCCTAATTTGAGCTCAATTTTCTCTCAAACACAAAGGCTCTTTGAAAGAAACGCTTGTGTTCTTGGGGTGGAAACCCCATGCTAGAGACAATGCATAAAAGCCGTGTGTGGAAGAATAAACTTCAGTTGTACTCCCAGAACTGTTGTCCAGTTACAGGGGAGGAGGTGGGCTATTTACTTGTCAATTTCACAGCGGAGGAAAGTCCCTGCCAGGTCAAGGGCTACAGATACCCTGTCAGCCTCTTGTCCTGGGGGGCCCAGGAGCTGAGTCGATGTGTATCTGACACTAAGTGTATATATGTTCTTCAGTGAGTGTGTATGTGTGTTTGTCAGTGTGTATCTGTCAGTTAGCATATGTGTCTCAGTGTGTGAGTGTCTGAAACTGAGTGTTTATGCATTTCTGTCAGTGTATGTGTCTGTCATTGAGTGTACATGTGTGTGTCTTGTCAGTGAGTGTGTATGCGTGTCTGTCAGTGAATGCATGTCTTTTTGTGTGTATGTGTGTCTGTCGGTGAATGTGAGTAAGTGTAACTGTGAATGAGTGATTGTGTATATTTGTGAATGTGTATGTTTCAGTGAAAGTGTGTGTTGGTTAAACAGTGTGTGTGTGACAATGACTGTGTATCTTTCAGTGAGTGTATTTCAGTGCATGCATCAGTAATGGCCTGTGTTTGTCAGGAAGAGAAACTTAGAAGGGGGAGGGGGAGGGAGAGATTTGTCATGCCTAAGGCAGCACAAAACCAGAATACACCATTGACCACATGGGACCCAGCTAAGGTTATCCCATTTGTTCCAGCAACCTATGGCACAACGAGCGCAGCAGTTACCTGACTCTCAGATTTTTCTTTTTGCTGGAAATTATCCTATGTTTAATGTTGTTTTTCACTTTTTTTATTGTTGCTCTACCTTTCATGCTCTTTGCAAAGACCATGATTTCTGGGCATGTGTAGGCCGAGACCTAACTAACCCCGCCCGTCTCCCCCAGCTCAGGTTATTCAATTCACCCTACTACGTTAAACTTGTCTGCTGAGCTGTCTTTCCTAAAATGTTAGGATTGCTCATTTGAATTGTATTCTCTTTTTTTTACTATCACTGTGTCATTCTAAGGTATCTATTTTATTTGAGAACTAATCTAAAGTTTGCACACAGTTGGTGTTAGCCATTTATAAAAAAAAATAAAAAATAACATAATCCGAACAGCCAATCTCTTTATTGATTCTGCACAAATATGCATTCATTCATGTTTCTCCTTTATTGCCTCCTGTGATGTTTTTCCAACGTCTGTTTGTGGAATAAATAAAGAATTAAACAAAAAAAGAATTGCGGAGAATTGAAAAGGAATAGCATGTTGTTAGGACAAAATGGCCAATTTGTAAAGTTATTTAAGGCTTACTGTTTTAACATAGAAGATGCAAAGCACCTAATGATTAGAGCAGGGCTGCTGGCAAACATATGGACTGCAAGCTATGTGTGGCCCGCTGAGCCGGTAAATCCGTGCCTTTGTGATTTAGCTCTCCATTCTCATGTCTTCGGCCCTCTAGAGAAATGAGTTTAACATTTGAAGGGTTACACTTTTTACATTTAAACCTAAATGGCGTCTCAATGCGAAAGTCTATTGAAATAAACAGAGAAGCTTCATTTAGGTAGAACAGGAAACCACAATTACAGGGTGCGCCAAGAACAAAGTAAATAAATAAATGTATAATAGGAAAAATAATACCAGGGAAACAGGCAAAGTAAAGTCTCTAATTCACAGGTATATTTTTCAGAAATTCTCAGGAAGTCTTAGGTCAAGTTCTCATCAGCATATATGAAAGGAAAAAAACACACAGAGGGGGCCAATGGTGCAGTAACTTAAAGGAGTATGGCTACAGACAACACTGAGACTAAGAAATGCCAACTCACATTTATGGGAGCTACAACCAGCTCGAGTTAAAACAGCATACAGTGGTATTTAAACTCCCCACATGTAGGATATTCCTCTCACGAGATTTTCAGTGCAGGTTGTATGAAATAAAAACACAAGAGAAGGCCCATAGTGCTCTCTATATAAAAAAAGTGCTGGATAAAATAAGAGATGTACTTACAATTTACAGAGCAGACAAACCGCTCTGTGTAAAGCGCTCTTTGGATGGTATAAAAGCTTCAGATGTTTAGGATATGCCAGGTAAAAAAAATAAGGATAAATATAAAAGTATTTAAATTAGTCTGAAAAAATACTTCTTCAAGTGTACATGTACACAACATGTAAACATGTACACTTGAAGAAGCCTTTTGTGGCGAAACACGTTGTGTTTTAATCTAAATAAAAGTATTTTTTCAGACTATTTTAAATATTCCAATATTGGATTCCAATATTGTTGAATGGGTAAGGCAGTGGCTGAGTGACAGGCAACAGAGGGTTGTAGTCAATGGAGTATATTCGAAGCTTGGGCTTGTCACCAGTGGGGTACCTCAGGGATCTGTACTTGGACCCATTCTCTTTAATATTTTTATTAGTGATATTGCAGAAGGTCTTGATGGTAAGGTGTGTCTTTTTGCGGATGATACTAAGATATGTAACAGGGTTGATGTTCCAGGAGGGATAAGCCAAATGGCAAATGATTTAGGTAAACTAGAAAAATGGTCAGAGTTGTGGCAACTGACATTTAATGTGGATAAGTGCAAGATAATGCATCTTGGACGTAAAAACCCAAGGGCAGAATACAGAATATTTGATAGAGTCCTAACCTCAACATCTGAGGAAGGGATTTAGGGGTGATTATTTCTGATGACTTAAAGGTAGGCAGACAATGTAATAGAGCAGCAGGAAATGCTAGCAGAATGCTTGGTTGTATAGGGAGAGGTATTAGCAGTAGAAAGAGGGAAGTGCTCATGCCATTGTACAGAACACTGGTGAGACCTCACTTGGAGTACTGTACACAGTACTGGAGACCATATCTTCAGAAGGATATTGATACCTTAGAGAGAGTTCAAAGAAGGGCTACTAAACTGGTTCATGGATTGCAGGATAAAACTTACCAGGAAAGGTTAAAGGATCTTAACATGTATAGCTTGGTGGAAAGACGAGACAGGGGGGATATGATAGAAACATTTAAATACATAAAGGGAATCAACACAGTAAAGGAGGAGACTATATTTAAAAGAAGAAAAACTACCACAACAAGAGGACATAGTCTAAAATTAGAGGGGCAAAGGTTTAAAAATAATATCAGGAAGTATTACTTTACTGAGAGGGTAGTGGATGCATGGAATAGCCTTCCAGCTGAAGTGGTAGAGGTTAACACAGTAAAGGAGTTTAAGCATGCGTGGGATAGGCATAAGGCTATCCTAACTATAAGATAATGCCAGGGACTAATGAAAGTATTTAGAAAACTGGGCAGACTAGATGGGCCGGATGGTTCTTATCTGCCGTCACATTCTATGTTTCTATGTTTCTATGTTACTTTTATATTTATCCTTATTTTTTTACCTGGCATATCCTAAACATCTGAAGCTTTTATACCATCCAAAGAATCCATGGTGGGGATCGTACCACCCAGGCGCTTTACACAGAGCGGTTTGTCTGCTCTGTAAATTGTAAGTACATTTCTTATTTTATCCAGCACTTTTTTTTATATAGAGAGCACTATGGGCCTTCTCTTGTGTTTTTATTTCATATAACCTGCAATGAAATTCTCGTGAGAGGAATATCTTACATGTGGGGAGTTTAAATACCACTGTATGCTGTTTTAACTCGAGCTGGTTATAGCTCCCATAAATGTGAGTTGGCATTTCTTAGTCTCAGTGTTGTCTGTAGCCATACTCCTTTAGGTTACTGCAGCATTGGTCCCCTCTGTGTGTTTTCTTTCTTTCATATATGCTGATGAGAACTTGACCCAAGACGTCCTGAAAATTTCTGAAGAATATACCTGTGAATTAATTTGCCTGTTTCCCTGGTATTTTTTTTTCCTATTATACATTTTATTTATTTACTTTGTTCTTGGCGCACCCTTTAATTGTTTTCTGTTTTTCCAGTCCTTTGAAGGGTTTTGAGAGTTACCCTTCCTTTCAGGTGTGCAGCCTACCCCTCCCCGTTGTGATCAGTTTGGATAGCGCTGTTCCATCCCTCTTTTTTTTCCACCCCTCTAGTTGTAAATAAACAATGAAATAACAATACCTTCTCAGCTGATAACTACATGTGATTGGTGGAAATAAACTTATAAGACTTGAGTTATGTAATCTAAATGCCCCTTTCTGGGGTGTATTTAATGCAAACCTGGGCATCCTATCACCCTGTCAATTAATGCTTTTCTTTATATCTAAATTACGACTTTGAAGTTACGGCTGGTATCATTTAACAAGGCAGTTTTTAGTAAATTCTGGAAATGATAATGAAACCTAATGTGGTAGCAAGCTTTTCCTATGAAACTAAGATTACCTTATATAATTTCCTGTGCCCACAGCCAAGAGTTTTGTGATTTATTGTAAACACCAGAGCAGTCAGCTGCTAAATAGATTACATGATAGTGAAATGCGTGAACATGTCTGTCCATAACGGTTCTGAACAACACGTTTGCATTGGACAGAATTGTTCTGTTCCTTGGATACAAGGTACACATTTAGCAAATAGCTATAATGCACATTCAGTGTTTTGTTTTTTCAATTCTTTCTCTCATGGTTTTCTAAATACACCAGAAGAACCCCTGTTTGGGTTTCAGTCTTTTTACTGTTCTGCTGTCCCAACCTCTGATCCTAACCCAGGGGTGTCTAGAGAAATGTTCCAACTTCCAAGCAATGTCACACTTAGACATTTAACCACTTTTAATATTAAAACCAAAAGATAGGCAATATTCCCTCTACTGTCCAATACCCTTAGCCGTATTTCTCTAATCTAGTTGCACACCCACCAAATAATAGAATACCTTACACTAATTGTAAACTGAGCCTTAACTCTAATGCTCTAATCCTCACCTCAAACCTTAAAGGGACACTATAGGCACAAAAACAACTTTGACTTAATGAAGATCATGCTCCTACACTCTCAAAACTTCATTGTCTGTCATTTAGGAGGTAAATCACTTTGTTTATACTGTACAGCTTTAGTCACACCTCCCTGCACATGACTCACAAAGCCTCCCTACACACTTCCCGTAAAGAGAGATCTAATGTTTAAACTACCTCTATTGCACAGTCTGTTTCATTTTGAGTTTCTTATATTTTGCTCTGTTAATAGCCTTCTAGACCCGGCAGGAGCCTCCTGTGTGTGTGATTACAATTCAATTAAAAGAGCAGGAGATAAACACTTCTAAAGCAAGTAAAACATCAGATTGAAAATGAGACCAATTTTATTTAATGCAGGCTGTGTCAGTCACAGCCAGGGTTGGCGTGGCTATGGCAATATAAATACAAACAAAAGTGACTTAACTTCTAGACAGCAGAGACTTGATCAGTGAGTCTACAGAGGTTTTGATGCCTATAGTATCCTTTTAGTTTCTGCAACCTAATTCACAGGAAGCAATAACTTATACTGCCCGCTATTTCTAACCTCCAAGTAATGTTTATAATATCCCCTAGCTTCAAAACACAAGCACTACACCTAATGTTTCTAGGCTATTATTTAAAGCAAATCTTAATGCCAATATTCCCCAGGCCCAATGTCCCTAACACCAATTGCTATTCCAGCCTTTAACCCTTACACTAATATCTATAAATCTTTTCCATATCCACAAAGCCCAAACCCTTAATATCTCTAACCCTTGATGTTATTTTAGCCTCTGACACCAACATTAATGCTGTAATGATATGCTCTATAATTATACTAACCCTCACCTGCAATACCAAAATAATGGAACTGAAATTGTGGTGTGATAATGCCTCATCAATATCAAAACAACATCAACAAAGTATATCTTCGTTAATAAGATGCTCAGAGGTTTTTTTCAGGGACCATATAAGGAACACAGGGAAAAGAAGGTAGGAATAGGTGTTTCAGTGCCCCTAGTCCGGCAAGTGACTAGCAATGAAGAATTTGCATAATGCAGGACAAGTACATTAAAGTGGGAAAAAGATATTCTCTCCCGTGATCCATCAGTCAAGTGAGGATCGTTGATTATTTTAAGAGTTTGTTTTTTGAATGTTAATAACTAAGAGAAGCTGTTGGGGTGAATTGAGTTTAGTTTCCTTGGGAGAATTGTTGTCATATTGTTCAGACTGTAACATAGAACATCGCGGCACACTAGAAATTCCTGATTAGATATTGTGATGGTATCTTAATATTGATATTGTATTTGGTTATTCAATAAATATCTGGTAGGAGATACCCCACCTATCACTGAAACATTGTTTATTTTTTAATACAGCTGTAATGTGACCTTATACACCACTTACTGCATATATTCCTGATTTCCAGGGCGTAACAACATATTTCAAATCGTATATATGCTAAAATCACTGTTTATAAATACGATTCTACATGATTTAGGGTTAGTTAATGACTTTGATATGTTACCAAGTCATAAACAAGAATGATTTGGATGCAAAGCTGCCACAGGTTTGAGTTTTACATGTAGGACCCTAGCCTATATTATGCGTAGTTCTTTCAGTTTTTCCTATATATACTTTAGAAGTAATCTGGGAGTTCTGCCAACTCTGACTGCTGTAAATATTTAGGATGATTATTAACTGTAACGGGTCATGATAGAATGATTCACCTAGAATTCTGGTAATCCATACAGTGATAAAAGCATTACTTAAATTCATCGCTAACATAAATGACACATAGGACCACTGTCTGCCTTTCGTTACCAAACCCATGCTTCTATTCTGTATAGTATCAAACTGTTTAGAGTTCACTTGCATCATTTCCATGTCTGATTTGGCTCTAATTGATAAAGAAAGTAAAAAAAAATATTACAAACACTTTCCTATCTTTCACAGCTTGAAATGTGTTTCTCAATCCCAGTGGTAATTGATGTTTGCCACGAGGCAATTTTGTAAGTGGAGAAATTGTTACAATTCTTACACATTCTTAGAATAGAACTGTTTTTCCAGATTGTTGCACATATTGTATTTGCCTAAAAAAACTAGATTGCTTGTAAAAGACTGATCTTGTGTGTTTGTTCTTCAGACTTTTAGTCCAAAACATTCCTTAAATTCTAGTTTATGACATTGATGTTGACACACACACTCTTGTCTCTTGAAACCTTTTCCTTATTACCCATATGTTTCAAGACTCCGTGTATACTCGGGTTGCACAAATAGGCACCCCTTATCTACCATGTATATATATTGGCTTGGTTTAATTTTTACATTGAAAGCTCAATCATATAGCCCACCTTCATTGATGCTTCTCCTTTTGGTTCATGGATTAAAGGGGCACTTCAGGCACCATAACAACTTAATCTAAATGAAGCTGTTATGGTGCCAGGGCGGCCCCCCAGGTCTCACTCTAACCTTCAAGAATTAAAGCGTTCTAGAAATTGCCTCCAACACCGATCTTTCCGATTCGAAAAGAAACATGCTTTTTCAACCCAGTTTGAATGGTTGGCTGAGAGCATATGTGATGCAAAACACTAATGCAAAGGATTCTAAAGGCTCACTGTACCAATAGTGTAAAAGCACAACAAATTATAGACACCCAAGTATATCTATGAACAGGTAGTAACAAGAGACTTTAATGTTATGTACAGTTGCCTGAACAATATTTTAGTATAAATATCTCTTTATTGAAATATTTTTTTTCATTTTCTTTTCTTTTTCAAAAAACATTCATAGACACACAAATATACATTTGTTGTCATCAATGTAGATACGTATAAAAAATTACAATACTTAGCACATGACAAGACATACATAACAGACATAACAATCATTAACAATTATTGGCTGGAATCTATAGATTGGAAAAAGGAACCCATATCTTCTAATATATCAAAAAATGAACTAAATTCATTGAAAACGTTCTTTAATCTTTCTTATCCAATTGTCAAAATGATGGATATATTTTCTATCATTATTTAAACATGCAACTCCTCTCTCCATTTCAAGCTGGAATAACAATTGAGCTATAAATTGTTTCCTATCTGGTGTAGTTGTTTGTTTCCAAGTTCTTGCTATTAGTATCTTCGCTACAATAAAAGAATGGATGGTCAGTATTAATTGATCTTTGGGGAACATATCCCTGTTGAAATGAAGTAGGGCTACTTGTAGGCATTTTTTTATTTTAATATTGGAAAACTCTAAAAAAACAATATATTAATTCCCATAGACTGGAAATTTTTGGACAGCTACACCAGATATGTAACATAGCTCACTCATGTGTTAGGCATCTCCAACATAGGGAGGAATTAGATGTAGATATTTTGGCCAGCCTTGATGGTACTAGGTACCACCTATGGAGAACTTTAAAAAAGTTTAAATAAAATTTAAACAATGTATATGTTTTCTTAGTAATTTCATAGGTGTGCACCAAGCCTCATCAGATAATTTAATATGAAGATCTTTTTCCCATTGTTTTTTAGCTATGGGGTAAGTATTAGTGATGTCACGAACATGAAATTTTCCGTTCGCAAACGCGAACTTCCGCAAATGTTCGCGAATGGGCGAACCCGGCGAACCGCCATAGACTTCAATAGGCAGGCGAATTTTAAAACCCACAGGGACTCTTTCTGGCCACAATAGTGATGGGCCCCCACCCACCTGAGCGGTGGGTGGGGGCCCTAAACAAGAATAAGGGGGGGACCTAATGTCCTCCCCCCTGGCCCCCACCCCTGAGCGGTGGGTGGGGGCCCTAAATACAAATTGGGAGGGGGGGACCTAATGTCCTCCCCCCTGGCCCCCACCCCTGAGCGGTGGGTGGGGGCCCTAAATACAAATTGAGAGGGAGGGACCTAATGTCCTCCCCCTGGCCCCCACCCCTGAGCGGTGGGTGGGGGCCCTAAACAAAAGTAAGGGGGGAGGACCTAATGTCCTTCCCCTGGTCCCCACCCCTGAGCGGTGGGTGGGGGCCCTAAACAAAAGTAAGGGGGAGGACCTAATGTCCTCCCCCTGGCCCCCACTTCTGAGCGGTGGGTGGGGGCCCTAAATACTAATAAAGGGGGGGACCTAATGTCCTCCCCCTGGCCCCCACCCCTAAGCGGCGGGTGGGGGCCCTAAATACCAATAGGGGGGGACCTATTGTCCTCCCCCTTGGACCCCACCCCTGAGCAGCGGGTGGGGGCCCTAAAAAAAATTTCCCCCAGGTGACTAGGGGTCCCCAAACCCCTAGTCACCCCCTCCCCCACAAAAAAAATGACCCCCCTACCAACCCCTCTCACCCTAAAAATAATGAGGGGGAGACATTTAACTAAGAACCTGTAAAAAAAAATTACTTACCATTCGATGTTTTCTTTCTTCTGAAATCTTCTTTTTTCAGCCCCAAAAAAGGCCAAATCAATATCCATAATAACCGACGCAATAAAAAAAAAAATAAATAAATAAACGAGCGCAAAAAAAAATATCCATCTTCACCCATGGAGGGCTCCGCGCAGACTGAGCTCTGCAGGGCGGGGGAAGGCTTATAAAGCCTTGCCCCGCCCTGCAATTAGGCTCAGAGCACTCTGATTGGTGGGTTTAAACCATCCAATCAGAATGCGCTGTCACAGCACTCTGGTTGGTTTGAAATCCACCAATCAGAGTGCTCTGTGTCATTTTACACAGCGTGGGAAAGTTCTGTGGAAATTTCCCAAGTTGTGTAATTTGACTCACAACACTCTGATTGGTGGATTAAGTAACCAATCAGAGAGTTATGAGTCAAATTACACAGCGTAGGGGGGCGGAGCTTAGCCACGGAACCAAGCGGTCGCACACGCGGGGAGCTCCGGCTAAAACGAACAGAAAAAGACGCGAAAATACACCTAAAAGAGCCCACATACCTCTGAAATCCAGCGGGCAGACCGGGAGAGTGAAGAGGGCACCCGACCGATGCCCTTCACATTCCAGCAGACGGGTCGGAAAGTCCGCCGCAAAGCCAAGGCCTACGCAGACTATAGGGCCCTCGAAACGGCACTATACAACGCGGCACTATCCATACCCGCCCAGCCAGCAGAGATCAAGCATACAGATCCGGACACCATGGGAAGAAAATCCCAGCGGACAGTGGCAGGTGCGTGCAGAAATACTCAAGACATCGGTGCCATGCTACAGCGCCCGGCGGGCCCAAAGATGGCGGCCACGCCTGATCCAGATACCAACTCCACGTGCTCGGACTATGCCGAGGGAGATGCACTGGCCCAGCAACCACCCTGCGACACACATGCTGACCCAGATGCGCTAACACCAGCCACCAAATTGGACATTAAAAACCTATTACTGGAACTAAAACGAATGGCAGCGGCAGACATGGCCATGATAAAAACGGAGATCCAAGCAGTCACGGACCGCGTAAGAGCCTCAGAGGAAGACATAACCGACATGCAACAAGAAATAAAAGGCCTTAAAGACACAGTAACACAAATTCAGTCCTCTCATTCAACTCTGCTCAACAAACTAGAGGCAACAGAGGAGAGGAACCGCAAATGCAATGTAAAAATCAGGGGAATCCCCGACGACATCAGCCAATCAGAATTGCCGCATTACATCAGGCGACTGGTAGCTACCATATTGCCTCACGCACAGGCCAAAAAACTGGCCATCGCAGAGATGTTTCGCACCCGCATATCACCACAGGCACCTCCCCAGGCAACCAGGGATGTCATCATCAGATGCCACACACAAGCGGACAGAAACGCCATCTTTGCAGCGCTAAAGGGCAGGACGCCACTGGACTTTGAATCAGCAAATCTTGCCTTTTACCAGGACTTGACGCGATCTACACTCCAGTGGAGACGAAATTTACGCCCAGTGACCCGTCGCCTTCAGGATGCCAAGATAGTTTACCGCTGGACAGCGCCCAAGACCCTGTCTGTAGATCACAGTGGAACTACCCTGCATCTCTCCTCCATCCAGGAAGCAGACTCTTTCCTCAATGCGTTGAAGCTCCCACAGAGATCTGAGTCAGCTGACGAGCCCACCAGCTCCCATACCTGGGACCCCAACAGAGCCGTCCCCTTTGTATATATCTGTATATATCTTTAATGAGTGTAAAGGCCATTCCTCCATGATTAATTTTTTTTGTTAAAACTTGAGATTTTATTCTTGGTGTTTTTCCATTCCAAATAAAGTTAGAGAATGAATGTTGGAGCATGTCTAGCCAAGGTTTTGGAACTTTCAATGGGATAATCTTGAAAAGATATGCCCATTTGGGGATAACATATGCTTTTATTGTGTTGACTCTTCCCCACCAAGAAATTTCTAAGGGGCGCCATTCCTTTAGAATTTTATTGGTGTATTTTAACATTTTTAAAAAAATTAGTCTCTACTATATTTTGAGGATTTGCCGTAATAGTAATTCCTAAATATTGAAACTCTTTTTTAGTCCACTGGAAGTTATATTTCTCTTGAAGAGAACCTAGTATATGAGAATTTATATTAATTGTTAAAGCCATAGTTTTATGGAAATGTATCTTATAATTTGATACATCTCCATTATTTTTAATCTCTTGCATTAAATTGGAAAGTGAAATATCAGGATCTGTTATTGAGATTAATACGTCATCTGCATAAAGACATATCTTTGCTTCTACTTCTTCTATTATCATAACCTATCTTCTTCCCAAATTTTCTCTGATAGTTATAGCGAATGGTTCGATTGAGAGAACGTATAGCAGGGGCGATAATGGGCACCCCTGCCTCGTTCCGTTGTTAATATCAAACCATTCTGAGCATATATCATATCCTATTATTCTTGCTGATGGGCCTTTGTAAAGAGCCTTGATTGCAAGTGCAATCCAACCTTCCAAGTCGAATGCAGTCAAAACTTTATTCATATATCCCCATCCGACCCTGTCGAAAGCCTTTTCTGCATCAATCGACAGGGTCAGAAGGGGCGTCTCTGTTAATTGAGCATATTCAAATAAATCAATGATTCTACGAGAATTATCACTAGCGTGACGACCTTTAACAAACCCTATTTGGTCTATATGTATCAGTTCAGGAAGTAATAAATTAAGTCTTTTGGCTAATACTGCGGCGTATAATTTAACATCTATATTTATTAGAGAGATAGGCCTATAATTTGTTATTTCTGTTGGAACTTTGTTAGTTTTCAAAATAGGCTTCATATTGGCTCTTAATAATTCTCGTGTTATTTTGCCTGAAGAGGCAATTTCGTTAAACGTTGCAGTTATATTAGGTTTTATAATTTTTTTGAATATTTAAAAAAATAAATTAGAAAAACCATCAGGGCCAGGTGTTTTTGATTATTGTAAATTGTTTATGGTTTCTTCTACTTCTGTCTGTGATATTTTTTTATTTAGATTTTCTCTTTGGAATGCGGTAATTTTAGGAATTTTTATTTTATGTAAGTATTTCTCGATAGCCTGCTTTGTAGGCATATGATGTAAATTATATAGCTTTTCATAATACTTCTTGAATAAATTATGTCTTCTGGGGTCAACAAAACCTTTCCATCTTCAATAATTTTATAAATTTTATTCTCCATTTTGTTTTTCTTAAGCCGATTTGTTAGTATTTTATCTATTTTTTTGCTCCGGTAATAACATTTAGTTTTTAATCGTTTTAAATTTAATTCGATTCTTTCAAGAATCTTTTGATTTATCATATTATTATATTTTTTTAATTAAAACTATTGTATCCTGAGAAAATGTCTTATTATTTTGAGCTTGAAGTTTGTATAATTGTAAGTAGAGTTCTGATAATGGAGCCCCTCTCAGTTTTTTTTTCATAGCTTGCAAGTTTTATTAAATAGCCCCTAGTAACCGCTTTATATGTACACCATACATTTTGGTTGGATGTAGCATCAGGAAGATTTTCAGCAAAAAATAATTCAGAGAGATTTTTTATATATTCTATATTTTGTTTTTTTGCTAATAAGGAATCGTTAAGTTTCCATGGTGAAAAATATTTATTCCCATTTTCTTTAATTTCTAATATAAGAAATTCATGGTCTGACCATGTATTGATCTCTATTTTGATAGATTTTACTAATTTTATAAGGTCAGAGTCACCCCAACACATATCTATTCTTGCTGAGGTTTTATGGGCAGATGAAGTATGGGTATAGTTACGGTCTGTGGGATGGAAAGTTCTCCATAAATCAAAAATATAATTTCTTTTAGCCAAATTACATAGTGAAGATGCTTGATTAGCAAGATTTTTATCTGTGAGTTGGCCAGGTTTTATTTGTATATCTAATTTAGGATCGGCCACACAGTTAAAATCTCCTGCTATTAATAATATTCCTTTTCGGATTGTTTCTACTCTTCTCATTATTTTTGATAGATATTTAATTGGGGCTTTATTGGGAAGATACATATTGAGTAGAGTGTATTGAGTCTCATTAATCTTTCCTATCCATATAATAAATCTCCCTTCTAAGTCACTTTCGGAATAATCACATGAGTAATTAATCAAATTAGAAAACAATATTGCTACACCCTTTTTTTTTTTTTTTGATCTGATGCTTCAGCAATAATAATAAACTTTTTATAGTTCCAATAATGGTTATTTTGTTTCTTTCAATGGGTTTCCTGTATAAAGGAAATTTGAGCTTTTTCTTTAAGTAGAGTATTATATAAATAAGCTCTTTTGTTTGGGGAGTTGAGTCCTTGAACATTAATTGATATTAGTTTTAACATTTCCAATCATTAATTTCAATTCATTTCTTTTCCTTTTTTTCTGTAAAATTACAATTTCTATTGTCCTTATCTTATCCAACCAAATAACTGTACAACAACATTTATAACCAGACAACAAATATTTTAAGATGTTAAAAAACATCATACACATAGAAACGTTGCAAATTATGCAACATTTACAAATTGGAATACAACATGACTCCAACATCAAAGTACCGTATAGATACCCACAGGGAGGGAAAACTTTCTGGAAAAAGAAGGGACGGAAAAAGAGGAGAATAAAAAAGGGATTAATATCTGTTGTCAAATGTTCCTTTTTTTCTTTTTTTTTCTCCTCTTTACCATTTCCATCGTAGATTTTATCATTTAATCTTTTTGATTAATCTAATATTCTTTCTATTTTACCAATGATGTAATTTGAGGACAAAAATTGAAAAATTGATTATGTGCATAAAAAAAAGGGGGAAATAAAAATGTTGATATCAGAATATTTTAATTATTCTGTTAATTTACAGCAGTAATTTTTCTCTTCTTTTTTTTTCTTTTTTCTCCCCTCCCTCTTTCATTGTGATTAATATCCCAAATTATAACACATTAAATTGAATCTTATAGTTTTACAAATAATCAGTGATATGTGAATAATATTTGAATTCTAAAAAATACACTTTTCTTTCTCTCTCTTTTTCTGTCAAAGTGATGTGTAAATATTTAAATTATTCTATTGACTTGCAACAGTGATTTTTAATTAGTAATTAACATCCTAAAATATGGGACATTAATGTGAAATTTATAGTGTAGTAAATAATTCATGCTTAGTTTTTTATCAGTCCTTTTTCAAATTACAAGATAGAAACATTTCTTCTCTTTTTTGCCGTCTTTTTATTTTTGGATTTCTTCCTTTCTTCTATTTGCTTTGTCTTAATCTTTCCTTTTTTTTTTTTCTTATTTACTTATTTTGGTAAATCGGTCTTTGTGTCTTTACTTCTATTTTTCCCCTTCCTTTACAAAAAACAAACAAAAAAAATTTCTCTCCTAATTCTTCCATCTTCTTTTCGTTTCTTATGACCCGCATTTTTTCGCCTTTTTTTCTTCCTTATTTGTTCTCTTCCTCTCTCTCCTCTCAGCCTTCCCCTCCCTTCTCCTTTTTTTAGTTACGTTTTAATTGTATCAACCATTCATTGGCTTTTTCATAAGTTGTAACTGTAAACCATTCATTACGATAAAGAATTTGAAGTGAGTCTGAATGGCACCATCTGAACCTTAAATTATGTTTTGTTAAAGTTTGAAATATTGGTGAAAAGTTTCTTATTTTAACTCTAGTGAAATATGAGATATCTGGAATGGCAAATATTTATCTGAATTTTTCTTCTGTCGGTCTATTATTCTTTAATGCTGGCAAGATTTGATTTTTAGTTTCATATGAATGAAAAGCGACTATTACGTCTCTTGGAAAATTATTTTTGATATTTGTTGGTTTAAAGATTCTATGGCATTGATCCAGCTTTAATTCATGAGAATCAAATGATCGATTGAGGGAAGTGAAAAGTTCTTTCATAAAATCTTTCAGTTTATCATTTGTTATACTTTCGGGAATATTTCTAAATTTCAAATTTGTTCTTCGGGCACGGTCTTCCAAATCGGCTATATTAGTTTCCAACTGATCTACTTTACGTTCTATTTCTTTATGCGTATATTTAAGAGATTGAATTTGAAATTCTATTTGCTCTTGTTTTTCTTCTATTGTTTGAATTCGGGTTAACACCTTAGAGATATCATTTTTGAGATCAATAGAGTTTTCTTGGATCTCTTTTTTTATTTCTCTTAAAGTGTTATCTAAAAGCATTTTTATTATTTCTGTAGTAACAGTGGCTGGTTCTGCAGAAGACTGAGTCATTGCAATAAAGGAGTCTAAAGATGGATCTTCAGTAGTATCTTGAATATTTTGTGGGGAAAAAAATGTGGAAAGTCTCTTTTCTTGTTTTGTCGGTTTCTTTTCCGTTTTTGATGCAGCTTTAGGTTCCTGTGAGCGTTTAGAAGCCATTTAATAGAAGATCGAGAGACAAAAAAAAAAGGGGGGGGAGGGAAATGGGAGAAGTCTCTCTTTGACTTATTATTTGAATCTCAGCTTTTTTCTTTTTTCTTTTTTCCTGTTCTTTGTTTTTCTTCCTTCCCTTCTCTTTGCAGATCAGGAATTCTTCATTGAACTTCGCTTATCTGAGCCTATTTTCCTTTTTTTTCTTTTCTTTTCTTTTGGGTCAAAATTTCTTCTCTGAGTTTTTCTCAGTTTTAGCGCTCTTTAATTAGTTTAAGCACAGCACCAAACTTTATAGGGTGTAAAGGATATAGGGAGTATGTACACAGAAAGTGGATACCACTAAAAATAAGAAAAAAAAAAGAAAGAGATTTGAATTTCTCAATTTTGTCGTGTTATTGTCTCTTTATCTGTGTCAATTATTTTCTCCTTGGTTTCCCCTTAAATGTTGTTATATTCTTTCTTTAAGATTTCTTTACATTTATTCAGCAATTTTTTATCTAGCCACTTCCTCTATTGAATATATTTCTTCTCTTTTTTCTTTCTTTTTTCCTTCAATACTCTCCGCCCTCTTTTATGTTAGTGCTTCAAGTGATATATTATGATATTATATCTTGTATCTTAGTTCATATATTATTGCTTATATATTGATTTTATATAACTTCGTAGTTCAGTTTTTTAAATACCATGTCAAGATTATATCCCCCTTTAGTATGCTTTCAATTGGCGCCAGCACGCAAATAGGACGGCATCTGTAGGGAGCAGGGACTCGAGAGTTTAAACGTTCCCACCAGTATCGGCAGTAGCACTCACCGCCCGACAGAAACGATCCCCTCAGTCTGTATTCTCAACCGGAATCAACCAGGTAGATATGATTAAATGGGTGCCTCTATGAGAAGGTGGCAGAAGTTTGGGAAAAGGAGAGGTATCCACAAAATATAGTCCAAGCGGTTAATTTTTGTTTGGCGTGGTGTTATTGCTACCTCGTACGGGTCATATCCAGCAGCTCCCTCCCCCTTACGGCACGCACACCTTCCGGTTTACGTCATCACGTCTGACCCTCCACCATCTTTTCCTGCCTGAACAATATTTTATTCTGTTAATTTACCTCATTTAATTATTTTTTACCGGTGTTTCTAACCAGCATACGCTAGCAATATATCATGTTTTATGCAAAGAAATCTTACAAGTCACTTTTGAAGACACCTACTTATTAACCAATTGAAAACAAATCTTAAGGATCTAGTAGCATCTAACCAGGTTCCCAAAACTATACATAATAAGTAAAGGTTAAGAAAAATTACAATTACATTTTTATCCCAAGTACTAAATATATTTATGACATTGGAAAACGATGACCTTTGTTGCTGATGCATAACTAGTAAGGCTATTTGAGTGTCATGTTTTCTGTGGAATGATCAGATAAAACCCAACATTTCTAGTTGATACAAGATACTTAAAAACAACATGTCTACATGGATGTTTTTATGGTTTTCCACCACTATACCAACGTCACAAGAAAAACATAAAACATCTGAGAAAGATATCATGACATTTTACGACCATTTGAAAGTCAATTACAAACGTGTGGTTATTAATGATCCATTTTTATAGGAAGTCAATCCAACACAAGATCCAGATTTCCATACCCTCAATAAGAAAATACACAAAAAATACAGTCATAACATCACTTGTGAAATGCCTGATAAACAATGCTCTAATGTTTTGGAAACTACAGAGAGTCAATAAACATCGGGAATAAGTAACCAACATACTTATATCAATTGGATACAGAGATGCACAAGCCCTAAGAGAGAACTCTTCCTCTTAATGTTTTGTCTAAGTAACTCCTCGGAGAGTAGAGTCTTCTAAAAGCCTTCTTCCCAGGAGACATTTAAACTGCCATTCCACCTCCTTCTGCTCATTATAGAGAATATTGTATTCCCTTTAGTATTCTTGTATTGACTCATTTATTTTTATTTTCATTCCAGTACCATTTATTGTAGATGATGAATTCAGTTACTGACAGGCTTCCACGCGCGTAAATAAAAAAAAAGTACAAAATAAAAAAACAACAACAAAACAAAAAACACGCAAACAAAACCCAAAATACCTGTACATAATTCTCTTTATTTAAAAAGAGAATAGTTTACAACTGGCAAACGGTTTGCAAATTTAGGCTAAAATAGTCTAATAAATATAAGAGTTTGGAGAATTGTTACAGTTCCGAGATTTTGACCTGGTATATGCAATTTTCCTGTCAATTCTCTACACTTCCCGCTTCAGCAAATAAACTCATCAATGTTAAAGGGTTACTCCCAGCGCCATGACCACTTCAGAGATTTGAAGTGGTCCTGGTGCCTGGAGTCTGTAAGTGGAATGTTTTACAATGAAAGTCTGCTCGTACTCAGTTAACCCATGTAACTCCACCTTAAGCAGCATCATTGTGTACATTTTTTTTAAGTGCAGGTTTCATAAATTGACCTACAGGAACAATGGCTAGGTTTGACGCTTAGGCCTTGATTTAAAAATTAAATTGATTTAAGTGATTATCTACAGAACTCACCTTTAAAGAATTTTTGTAGATACATAATTAGTAAAGTTTTTTGTAGCAATATTGAATCTTATGGAAAGTTTATTAAATCAAGGCCACACTTGGGACCACCAGATATCTCTACTGCTTCTGGTATTCTCGAGCAGAAGAAACTGGGTGCTCTTAGCCAATGAATCATTTGCTATCTTGGACAAAGGGAGTTTTTGCTTCTCCAACATGACCCAGATAGGTGTCAAACTATGCTAAAACTGTTAAAACTGTGAATGGCAGAGGATTGAGCAGTGAGACTAAAGGAAGTATAAGATATATAGCAATACTGCTTCACTAAGCTGAAATTGTTTTCATATTTAAACTTTAAAAAATACTGCTGTATACATGTTATTTTTAGAAATGGGACCCGTGATAGGTCTAGCTGGTAATTCCCTAGAATTATAACATCTAGACCTCTGGGCATATTTAGTAACTTGTGACAAACTTAAAGGAGCACTATAGGGTCATGAACACAAGTACCGTATATACTCGAGTATAAGTCGAGCCGAATATAAGCCGAGGCCCCTAATTTTAGCACAAAAAAATGGGAAAACTTACTGACTCAAGTATGAGCCTAGGGTGGGAAATGCAGCAGCTACTGGTAAATTTCTAAATAAAATTAGATCCCAATAAAATTACATTAATTGAATATTTATTTACAGTGTGTGTAGATAATGAATGCAGTGTGTGTGTGTTTGTGTAGTGTGTGTATATAATGAATGCAGTGTGTGTGTGTGTTTGTGTAGTGTGTGTATATAATGAATGCAGAGTGTGTGTGTGTTTGTGTGTAGTGTGTGTATATAATGAATGCAGAGTGTGTGTGTTTGTGTGAATGTAGTGTGTGTGTATATAATGAATGCAGTGTGTATATAATGAATGCAGTGTGTGTATATAATGCAGAGTGTGTGTTTGTATGAGTGTGTGTGTATATAATGCAGAGTGTGTGCATTATATACACACACACTCTGCATTATATACACACACACACTGCATTATATACACACACACTCATACAAACACACACTATGCATTATATACACACACACTCTGTGTGTATATAAGGCAGTGTGTGTTTGTGTGAATGCAGAGTGTGTGTGTGTGTGTGTGTGTGTAAACTGGGTGGGGGAGGGCATTTTTATTATTTTATTATATTTTTTTAATATTATTTTTTTACATTTTTTTTATTATTAATTATTATTATTTTAATATAATTATTTTAATCTTTTGTTAATATTATTATTGAAATTAGTTTAATATGTATTTAAAACATTTTTTGTCCCCCCTCCCTGTTTGTTGCCTGGCCAGGGAGGGGGGCTGTAACATTCCCTGGTGGTCCAGTGGATGGGCTGTGCAGGGGGGGGCGAAGCAAGCTCTTACTTACCTTTGTAGCAGCTCCGGTCAGCTCCCTGTAAGCTCCGTCCAGCTCACAGTGTAAGTCTCGCGGTCTGCGTGCCGCGCGGAGCGTTGCCACGGGCTCTGACGGCCGCGGGTGTCGAGAGACTTACACTGTGAGCTGAACTGGGGAGCTGCACGGAGCTGACAGGGAGCTGACCGGAGCTGCTACAAAGGTAAGTAAGCCATCTGAGGAGGGGCCAGTGAAGTTATCACTAGGCTGTAATGTAAACACTGCATTTTCTCTGAAAAGACAGTGTTTAAAGCAAAAAGCCTGAAGGTAATGATTCTACTCACCAGAACAAATTGAATAAGCTGCAGTTGTTCTGGTGACTATAGTGTCCCTTTAATGTACTTTAGCTGGTAAAAAAAAAAAATCAAAAATCTTTGATATTATTGTTAAATGTGTCTATATATAGTGCAATTAGTTCAAATGTCACAACACTTGATTCTGTGTTTTGTCAAACTGCTTTCTAAGACATAGAATTATCTATATTAAAGGGACACTATAGTCACCTGAACAACTTTAGCTTAATGAAGCAGTTGTGGTGTATAGAACATGCCCCTGCAGCCTCACTGCTCAATCCTCTGCCATGTAGGAGTTAAATCCCTTTGTTTATGAACCCTAGTCACACCTCCCTGCATGTGACTTGCACAGCCTTCCATAAACACTTCCTGTAAAGAGAGCCCTATTTAGGCTTTCTTTATTGCAAGTTCTGTTTAATTAAGATTTTCTTATCCCCTGCTATGTTAATAGCTTGCTAGACCCTACAAGGGCCTCCTGTATGTGATTAAAGTTCAATTTAGAGATTGAGATACAATTATTTAAGGTAAATTACATCTGTTTGAAAGTGAAACCAGATTTTTTTTCATGCAGGCTCTGTCAGTCATAGCCAGGGGAGGTGTGGCTAGGGCTGCATAAACAGAAACAAAGTGATTTAACTCCTAAATGGCAGTGAATTGAGCAGTGAAATTGCAGGGGAATGATCTATACACTAAAACTGCTTTATTTAGCTAAAGTAATTTAGGTGACTATAGTGTTCCTTTAAAATGTAAGAAAAAATATTTAAGAGAAAAAATAGATTTCATCCTGCTTATATCACATGATTTGCGTTGAGTAACATAACCAGTTTTCCCAGTGTTTTAAAATCCTGCATTGTGTTAAGCAGCACTCAGACACCCATAGAACCCACGTGCCACTGGAGATCTGTCAATGGCAAAAGTAAATAAGATCTTCAGCGTTACCTTTTAAAATAAGTGTTGCTTCAAATTAAAAGAATACTCCCTACACGGTATCCACCCATGTTCCTTATATAGTTTATTGAGCGGGCAGGTCAATGTTCTTGTCACCTCATCCAATTTGTTATAGCTCCAACAACGTGGGGACATTGCAGCTATATGTGGGATATGCACAGTGCACCTCTTGAGAACAATATGAGGATTATGTTTGGCTGTGAAATCCAGTCACTTTCTATTCTATTGGTCTTCACTCTCAATATTGACCCAAACATGAGTCCTTGTGCTATTTTACTGGGTGTGGGTCCCCATTTGTTGTATGGAACCAGGGCTCGAGTCCTGCAGGAACGCGTGGGAACCGCGTTCCTGCACTTTTTCCACAGCAGGAACGCCGTTTCCATTACTAGTCCTGCAGGACCCAGGGCTGGCACAAGTGGCTGCCAGAGCAGGGGGAGCACAAATCCGAACCCCCTGCCTCTGACTGGGGACTCGGATTTTTAAACTCACCTCTCCCCCTGCAGTCAGTGGAGTCGTCCGGCCTCTCCTGATGATGTCAGTAGGAGGGGGCGTGACTTTCTCTGCTCTTCTCACAGGACCGCTGGGGAGCAGAGGAAGTCACGCCTCCTCCTCCTGACATCATCAGGAGAGGCCGGCTTACTCCACTGACTGCAGGCTGCAGGTTCCAGATCCTGTCCCACCCCTCCTGGCCCAAGGTAAGCCTCAGGGAGTGGGGAAGGCACTTTAGTTTTTTTTTGTTTGTTTTTTATCCCTTTCCTGAGTCCCTGTCCCCCTCCTCAGTCCCTGTCCCCCTATTTAAGGCCCTGTCCCCTCTACTCAGTTCCTGCCCCCCTCCTCAGTCCCTGTCTCCCTCCTTAGTCCCTTTCCCCAGTCCCTGTCCCCCTCCTCAGTCCCTGTCCCCCTATTTAAGGCCCTGTCCCCCTCCTCAGTTCCTGCCCCCCTCCTCAGTCCCTGTCTCCCTCCTTAGTCCCTTTCCCCAGTCCCTGTCCCCCTCCTCAGTCCCTGTCTCCCTCCTTAGTCCCTTTCCCCAGTCCCTGTCCCCATCCTCAGGCCCTGTTCCCTTACTCAGTCCCTGTCCCCCTTCTTAGCCCCTGTCCCCATCCCCAGGCTCTGTCCCTGCCCCCCTATTTAAGGCCCTGTTACCCTTCCTCAGTTCCTGCCCCCCTCCTCAGGCCCTGTCCCCCTTCCTCAGTCCCTGTCCCTTTCCTGAGTCCCTCTCCCCCTTCCTCAGTCCCTGTCCCCCTATTTAAGGCCCTCTCCCCCTTCATCAGTCCCGGCCCCCCTCCTCAGTCCCTGTCCCCCTATTTAAGGCCCTGTCCCCCTTCCTCAGTTCCTGCCCCCCTCCTCAGGCCCTGTCCCTTCCCTGAGTCCCTCTCCCCCTTCCTCAGTCCCTGTCTCCCTCCTCAGTCCATGTCTCCCTCCTCAGTCCCTGTCTCCCTCCTCAGTCCCTGTCTCCCTCCACAGTTCCTGTCTCCCTCCTCAGTCCCTGTCCCTTTCCCCAGTCCCTGTCCCCTCCTCAAGCCCTGTTCCCTTACTCAGTCCCTGTCCCCCTTCTCAGTCCCTGCCCCCATCCTCAGGCCCTGTCCCTTTCCTGAGTCCATGTCCCCCTATTTAAGGCCCTGTTCCCCTTCCTCAGTTCCTGCCCCCCTCCTCAGTTCCTGCCCCCCTCCTCAGTCCCTGCCCCCCTCCTCAGTCCCTGTCTCCCTCCTCAGTCCCTGTCTCCCTCCTTAGTCCCTGTCCCTTTCCTCAGTCCCTGCCCCCTCCTCAAGACCTGTCCCCTTACTCAGTGCCTGTCTCCCTCCTCAGTCCCTGCCCCCCTCCTCAAGCCCTGTCCCCTTACTCAGTCCCTGTCTCCCTCCTCAGTCCTTGCCCCCTTCCTCAGTCCCTGTCCCTTTCCTCAGTCTCTGTCCCCCTCCTCAAGCCCTGTCCCCTTACTCAGTCCCTGTCTCCCTCCTCAGTCCCTGTCTTCTTACTCAGGCCCTGTCCCCCTCCCAGTCCCTGCTCCCTTCATCAGCCCCTGCTCCCTTCATCAGCCCCTGCCCCCCTCCTCAGCCTCTGCCCCCCTCCTCAGCCCCTGTCCCTTTCCTCAGCCCATGGCCCCTTCCTCAGCCCATGCCCCCCCTCCTCCTAAGCTCCTGTCCCTCTTCCTCAGCCCTGCCACCTTACTCAACCCATGGCCCCTTCCTTAACCCATGCCCCCCTCCTCCTAAGCTCCTGTCCCTTTTTCCACAGCACTGTCACCTTACTTAGCCCCTGTCCCCCTCATCAGCCCCTGTCCCCCTCCTCAGCCCCTGTCCACCTTACTCAGCCCCGTGCTCTTACTCAGCCCCTGCATACGAGCATCAGCCCCTGTCCCCCTCCTCAGTCCCTGTCCCCTTCCTAAGCCCCTGCCCCTCTTCCTCAGCCCCTGTCCCTCTTCCTCAGCCCCTGTCCCTCCTCCTCAGCCCAGTCCCTTTCCTCAGTCCCTGTCCCTTTCCTCAGCCCCTGTCCCCCTTCCTCAGCCCCTGTGCCCCTTCCTCAGCCCCTGTCCCACTTCCTCAGCCCCTGTCCCTCTCCTCAGCCCATGCCCCCCTCCTCAGCCCCTGCCCCCTTCATCAGCCCCTGTCCCCCTCCTCAGCCCCTCAGTTCCTGTCCCTTTCCTCAGTTCCTGTTCCTTTCCTCAGTTCCTGTCCCCCTCCTCAGCCCCTCAGTTCCTGTCCCTTTCCACAGTCCCTGTCCCTTTCCTTAGCCCCTATCCCTTACCTCAGCACATGTCCCCTTCCTCAGCAAATGCCACCCCCCCCCCACCTAAGCTCCTGTCCCTCTTCCTCAGCTCCTGTCCCCCTCCTCAGCCCCGTGCCCTTACTCAGCCCCTGCATACAAGCGTATCTTTTTTTGGGGTGGGGGGGGGAGGGTTTGAGGGGGGGGGGGTTTGAGGGGGGGGGTTTGAGGGGGGGGAGTGGATCTTGGGTGAGTTCCTGCACTTTTTTACCCAGGACTTGACCCCTGTATGGAACGTTCCTTGAAAAATGCTATTAGTTGAAACATTGGGGGCTATTGAAGACTTTGAAATCTACATACTAGGGTCATATATGTTTAAAGTGGAATATGGATTTTTTGTTGTCTATGCTGGTGCTGTGAGTGCTAGCATAGGATCACAATTTTCAGAACTCACATTAGTCGCCTGGAATTCTTGTTCCAGGCTGGCTAATGATGTCCCAATAGTGCTGGGGTAATTCCACCTTCGGCGGCAGAGGGGTTAATCCCTGCACGTGCAATTTTTTAGATTGTAAACTTGTTTGGGTAGGACCCTCTTCGCCTCTAGTATGTCAATTATGTTTTATTAGATTCCAGTGTTTAGAGTTTAGCGTTCGTCTTGTTTACCTATTGTATAATGCTGCAGAATATATTGACACCATATAAATAATTCTAATTGTGCAGTGTTTCTTGGCAAAAAGCTGCACATACAGACTCCAGGCACCATGGCCACTTCCAATCACTGATGTGGTCATGGGGCTTTGAGTAACCCTTTAATATAAATTTAGTGAACCATGTAAAATACACCTTTATATTCTTTAAATGTGTGAAATATATCCCAATGACATTCCTTGTGGACAAGAGTAACTGTTGCTAAAATCAAACTTTTGATCCATAGCCAGTGTTCCTATGTGAAATATGCTTTGCAAATATATTTCACAGACTGCAAATTTATAACATTTATCAAGTGTGACATTTAAAGAATTGGCGAGGAAGTTACAGAGACTTCAGATGAAACACTCTATTATCTGGTAACCTTAGATGTATTACCGAAATTGGTCATTTTTATTGTTTAACATTTCAAAATCTGGATTCTGTCTCAGTGACAAATTTATTGGAGTTATATACTCACAGTGAAAATGTCAGGTTAAAAATATCCTTTCAATATTTAGCTCTGCTTTCACTTGCTGCTATATGTATGAACCTTGTAGACATGGGGTCAGTAGTCCTATATGTAAGTGTGTCAATGATGTTTAAGCTTTAACAGGACACTCTTAGTCACAGAGTCACACTCTTAGTCACTAAATTAGTAAAGTATTCCTGCACACTGAACCACTGTAATAAGATGCAGAATGGTTAAATTGACTACTGTAGACCTATTTCATTCACTGTATTAGCAAAAAAAATATGATATAACACAAAATTTTAATTGCTTTTGTGTCGCAATCTTCATAAAAAGGGCAAACACAATAAAGAACAAGAAAGTTTGATGTAGATTAACTATGCTGGGGTGGGGTCGAAGCCAGAGCCGACGGATCCGTGCAGTGCTGGAATAAAGGTAAGATTTCACACTATTTAAGGGTGGCAAAGGGGCCAGCACTCTAAATGGTGTTTTTAACCCTATAGGGTCAGGAATACATGTTTGTATTACTGACTCTATAGTGGTCCTATAATTTTTGCATTTTTTTTCATTGGCGTTATATCTAGAGATAGCAAAATTTACAAATATGTCTAAATCCTTTGCAAAGGTTAACATGGTTAATTTATTTTAACATGGCAATTTCTATTGAAAGCTACAGTTTTTGTAAAAAGAAGAAAAAAGGAAACACTCTTCACATTTTATCATTTTTAAGTTCTTTAGGTGTTTGGAGTGACCCTTTAAGATCAAAGGTCAGCTGTGCTTTCAGTTAGGCTACTCTGGCTGTAAATTGTTACTTTAGTAAATAATCCTGTTTATGTTAGTACTCTTGTATTTTTTTTTTTTACTGGCATATTCATCAGGTAGCAACAACAACATTTTATGTAACCTACTAGTTCAGTTTCCTCCACATTATTAACAATGGTTATCTAAGCTAATGTGATCTGCTTTTAATCCTGTTGAAGTGATAAATTACAGTTTGGGATGCTTCAAGGAAAATTCAACGCTAAAAGACCAAAAGTTCAAGAGTAAAGACTGTGGTGATCTCCGACTTCTAATATGCGTGGATGTCTGAAACTCGACGACAAGACAACAAACAAAGCAAAACCGTAAATTTAGCTGAAAGCTGTTGAAGTGACAGACACTCATTTGATGACTAAGTACATAAAAACTCTAGAAGAACCAAAATGTCTCAATGTATGGATTGGAACACTTAGGACCTGGAGGTCTGGAGAGGTAAAAACCATGCATTAAACAACAAACTTGGGGGTCTTGCCCGATCTGTAAACCCTGAATCAGGACATGGGCTGCAAAAAGGAGGCACCCAGGAATCCCAAAGTGATTTAGCTTCTCTGATATTCCAAGAACCATGGAAAGAGTCAAGTCTGCCAGTGTCAGCCAGTCTTGAAGGACCAGTGGGTAAGGGTTCTCTAGAGGGTCTGTGAGAAGTAACTGGAAAGTTTGAACAAGGAGAGGGTAACACGACTCCAGAAGATCCAGGAACCACAGTTGGCCTCGCCATAGAGGGGCAATGAGAACTATTGGTGCACTCTAGATGCTCTCTGAGTTAATGGATCACACGGACTAACGTTGCCAACGGTGGAAAGGCATAGGTGCCCAGAGGAGGTCACTCTTGCAAGACGTCAGCCACCATCTGACATTCCATTTCGGAAGTCAACTGAAAAAAATGGCAATTGTTACTTGAGAGACACAGGTTCAGATGTAACGGGCCCTGGTGGTTGCGAAATCTTAATAAAGACCAATCTGTCCATCTTCCAGTAGTACCACCAATTCCTCAAAAGTCAGTCTGCTGTCAGAGTCGAGGTCCCTGGAAGATACTATACATGGAGCCATATATTAAGAGAGGCAAAATTAGTATATCTTCATTGTGAGTTCTGCCAGAATGCATGACCATGTGCCACCCAGGGGGTTGATATAACACACTGCTGTGAAATTGTCCTTCTGTAAAAGGATGCAGAAGTCCAATAAACCTATGGAAAAACTGAATTGCAAAGGAGTCCAAATTACTTCCAAGCAAAAGTGTAATGAGGATTCGTATATCGACCACAGTCCTCCTGTCGATCCGCTCTCGCATGTAGTGCCTCAGCACAGAAGACTGGCATCTGATTCCAGGTTGAAATCTGGGGTCGGTCCAAAGATCCCACACCCATTCCAAGCATGCATGTGCATCAACCACCAAAGCAATTTGATATGTCGCCTGTCAGAGGAACGGTCTAGTTGTAGGAATCGGACAGCCTGAGATACCCTTCAAGCATTGCATAGCTCTCTAATGTAGTATGAGTATGGCCTGAAAGGAGAGATTAAAGTTAAAACGATAGAGACTCCCTCTGAAGGGCCCTGCGAACTTCCTTCTTGATTCTAATAATTTTTAATTTTGGTAATCTTAAGTTGCATGTTCTGGAACTGGACTTGTTTCTCCAAATTTAAAGTGGACTTTTCCTGATTCACTACAAATCCAAGGTACTCCAGGAACTAAACCACATAATGGGTATGAGACCGCAGTCTGGAAGCTGTGATTGAGAAAAGAAGATACACTGGATCCTTTGTTCCTGAATGTGAGCAATAACCAGTTTCAGCAATTTGGTGAAGCACCAATGGGCAATCCTTCCCCAAGAAGTGCAGGAACCGACAACTGTTTGCTCTGCCACGGGCTCAAAACCATGTCCATGGTCAGATGCATGATATGGGGTGAATGGAGGTTTGGTGGTTAATTCCAGGTAAAAGGATGCAGGCTGGTACATCCAATGGCCTAAAGGCCAGAATTTGCTAGTTTCCCACCAGCCCTATTAAAAACATTCCTAGATGAAGTGGCCTGGAAAACCTTCCTCAGATTATTGTACTTTGTTTAATGAGGAAAAGAGGTTGACTTGCGTGTCAAGCTATTTAATAAACGGTTTGCCTTGTGTCATAAGGCCGAGTTCCTTGAACCCCAGATGCCCCAGCTTTATGTCTATCTGGAGGAGCACAGTCTTCTGCCATTCAGTAGCTTATGCCACCTTGGCATTGCCCATCAGACATACACAGCGTTGTGTCTATTCTCAAATGCTGACAGCATCCAGCAAAACACCCCAAGCCCGGGCATCATTCAGCAGATCATACAGCGGTCCTGTCACTTATAGCAACTTGTCCTGTGCCACACGAAGACCCCATTCAATACCCTTATGTGATATTCTGCCACTATGGGACATGAATGGGACCATAGTAATGTAAATTTCAGGGGTTTGGCTCACTTTATAGTAAAAAACAATAATAAAAACAATTTACCTGCGCTCTCTCCTTAATCCCTATGCATTTTTAAACAAATTGAGGTTTTTTAGTTACCTCCAATGGCCATGAGAGGATGAGCCCACCTGCCAACGTCAAAGCAGACTCCCCTAGGTGGGTCCTAACTCTAACCATTCACCTTGCTTCCTTGAGCCTCTGGCAAAAATCTCTACTAAGACTGAAAGGGGTATTTTTTATATACACCCCCATACATTATTAACCCTTAATAGGGAACACATGGGATGGGCGGCTGCATTGTAACAAGGCTGAGTAATACAAAAAATGGATACAAATGCAGAAAGATAAGTCCTGCGCTCACTCCCATCACTGGGCGGCTGCAAATGACTACAGTACAGTACAGTTTGGCTCACTTTGTCTGGCAATGTGGGGCGTGGACACTCTGCCATCCTGTCATTCCCATTCAGGAGACTTGGTTGCAGTTGTGAATCTCTTTGTCTAGAGGTTTCTGTAGGAATAAGTTGTAATCAAAATTATTCAACCCCCATTGGAAATCAGGTTTATTGACAAAATGTACAGACTTTCAGCTGTTTGCAAGCTGATCAAGTCAAGTCTCCTGAATGGGAATGACAGGATGACAGATTTTACTACAGTCAAACATCTGACCACCTGTTGAATTCAGAAAGACGTCTGCTTCTGCCGAGGAAGTCAAGATCTGAGTGTCATTAATAGTGGCTTGGTGAGGCTTACCCACAAAAGTTTCCTTGCCATGCCGGGATTATGGAGGGTTGGTAATCCAATCCCTCCTCCCTGTCCAAGTCATACAATTGATATAGATTCTTTTAAGCAAACAAATAAGTTTGAATGACTATCTGTTCCTGTCCAAATTAGAGATGATTAAATTGCGTATACGCAGAAGTAAATTCACACTGACACATGGAGTTCAGGTTAAAAGAACTTCGAGAAAATTTAATGGCAGCTGGTTAAAAAGCGGGCTCGCAGACCCTTATAAAAGCAATATTACATCATCATAGAATATCAAGATAACAACAAATAAACATTATTAATTGGATTAGGTGTTAAGTGGTTAAGTCAATACCCTCCCATCAATATTATGAATTGGTCTAGGTGTTAAGTGGCTAGTTGGGCATCCTCCCATCATGGGATGTCATCATCTTTGACACGGGAGTGGACATAAGATACAAGCGCCATTGTTGTTTAGCACGAGGCTCGCTCGATGGGAGGGGGGATCTGGCAGCCAGCCATTTTGAGTACTTGGCACCATTTAGCTTCAAGGTTAGTTTCTCAAGCTTTAGTGAATAGACATTTTATTAGTACAGTTCTCATGATCTAACTATGGCATACAATGTTTCATACTACAGGAACTTGACTGTTCCGGTGCTGCTCATAACCTTCTAGAAAAGCATTTCCTTCTAATATTCTAAATACTGTTAGGAAAAAGAATAATAGTCAATCAATAATAGGTCATTTAATAATTCTACAACAGTCCCCCCTATAAAATGTTAGTCACTAAAAGATAAACTATATATGTTAGTTCCAGAAGACATGTTAGCCCAAAGGCACAAAACCCTATGAAGTAACGGTTCCTAAAGTCTTTTTAGTTCTTCAGAGGGACATCATAAAATAGACAAGCTTACATTACCATATGGACCTGTGTTATCTGGAATATAGGCACAACAAGTCATGGTGACAGGTAGTATTTTACATACACCCCCCTTCTCAGCTAGAATCATGTCTAAGGCCATTCTGTTCTGGAAGGTCATCTGGGATGTGGCCTGCAACTGTTCGGCCAAGCCCTGGAGGGCATCTCTGGTGTAGTTGACAAAACGTTGTTGGTTGTAATAGATATAATCAAAATATTATTATTAGCAGTGACGGTTGGGAAAATGGACTCAAACTTTTCTTTAACTGCAAAATCATCTGGTACCCCCCTTGGCACACCTATGGCATCAATATATATGTATATATATGTCAAACTTCCCTTTAGAGGGGTGCTCCTTTTTTTTTTGTTCTGAAGCATGAATGTGGTGTGTCAAGAGTACCTTGTCATGTATTATGTGTATGGACATAATAACCTTGGCTAGGGCACATTTACTTATTCATCATAGTATTAAACCTGTCCCATGCTACATCAGTGTAGGTGGACTCGGATCATTTAGTCAATATTAATATCACCACAAACTCAGGATGGGCAGATAATCCTGAAGAAGCTTGGCGTTTGAATCTCTTTAGCTTCACGAGGTCTCCTTTTGGGGTCCTCGGCTTTCCATCGATGGCAGGTGGTCAGGCGTTATTATGGCCATCAAAACACCTACTCGTTGATATCTTTTTGTCTTCTAACAAGTAATTTTCCTTTAGAGTCAAAGGTTTGTCAAGATCAACAAATGTTACTTCCCATGTTGCAGAGAGAGAGTCTTGAATCTGGAATGGTGAATCCACTGAGTGATCTCTGCAACTTTCACAATGCATTACTGGGTATATGGTCTTGGTTGTCACATTGATGACCGGCTAGGCCTCTGGTCATCCTGACAAAATGTCTATTATAAATATAGCATATTTGAACCGGCAACTCTCTGGCACCTGGATATAGTCACTTGGATTCTTGAAAGGGATAGTGAGAGTTAGCTAGATGCATAGGATTCTCCTCCTCTTCTGCCTGAGCTGTCCTTGGCACAAATGATACAGGATCGGCAGTAACTGTTGATTAGAGGAGTAATTATAGGTGCTTCAGAGTATTTAGAGAGTTCATGAGGGTCTTGGATAGGTATAAAACTCCATGGGCCCACTGCCCAGTACATGTTTTTGGGTAAACAGAACTTGAGAGTGTTGGAGTACAGCCCGTCTTCAAGGGTTGCCCCTTTCTGTTTTCCAGCTTTGTATTTCTTCAGGGTCAGCAGCTGCTTGTCATTCTTTCAGGAGCTTGAGATCTGTGGATAGGATCTACATGGTGAGTATAGAAGTTTCTTCAGCGGACACCCTTCTGTCCACTTCCCTTGGTGCACTTGTGGCTTGGTTGGCAGCTTGGTCAGCTGAGTGGTGCTTCTTCTAAATTCAGTTTTCCGTGGGCCTTTACCTTCAGTATGGCCACTTCTTCAGCAGGAGTAGGGCATCCACCAACTTCTTAATAGCCGTGCTGTGCTTAACTGGCGTGCCAGTCGCTGTGTGAAATCTTCTTGTCTTCCAGTTTGACATTTTGTATGCCACTGAGAAGGCTGTCAATTCGGCGTCTTGAGCAGATGTGGGTGAGGAAAGTGAAGATGTTTGACGTACCTGATCTTCTGTGGCAACAGCAAATCCAGTATGGTACCTTTCCTCTTCATCCGCAAACAGAGTGGAGTCAGGATCTGGCAAAGCTACTGCATGCCCTGTTGAGAGGTGTCTTGTTTCTTCTTTCATCTGTTCAAAGCAACCATGTGGAGCAGTAGAAGAGGTATCCTCACCTATTTCTGTGTGAGATTGGGGGTATTTGTCTTTCTATTTACAGTTCTCTTGCTGACCCCCCCCCTGTAGAGAGCTGATATCGGTTTTTAGTGTTTCATGTTTCTAATGAGCCAGGTTCCTTTCATGAGATTTCTGGGGACTTAGTGAAGAAAACATGAGGGACAGCCACCTCCCAGTGATGATACATGTGTCTTACTTCCATGGGTATCTGGATCAGGATCGCACTATTTCCTTGAGAGTGCCCAAAACAGGTCTTTCATGATGAAGTGTACCTCCACCAGTCTGATTTTTTTCCCGTAGTCTGATTTTTTTTTTCATAGTGTGGTATTCCCCCCTGGGAAGTGGCGGAAGAGTGGCCGGAGCAACTTTTCTTCAAAATATGATGTCAGGTAGAGGCAGAGTTGTCTGTGGGCGGAAATGTCTTAGAGAAGTAAGGTGCATTGGCTGGATACAATAGAGAATAGAATTAATATCATGAGGAGCAAGAATTATTAGGACCGGCACTAGAGGTGCCACACCACTGGGGGCTGCCATATTGGATGTGGGCACGACTTGAGCAAGTTGAGGCAGGGTAGGCGTGATCGGGGTTGGGGGTGTGGCAATGTAAGGTACATGGGAAGTGGCAAGTGGCTGAATAGGGCGGAGTTGCATGGTAAGGGTAGGAGAATGGCCAGGCCATTTGGGCAGATGCCAGGGCGGGGCACGGGTAGGGCGGAGGAGATGGGTAGGGATTAAGAAGGGAGGAAGCATATAAAGGATATAGATATGGTGGTGGGGAGATGTAGGAATGAGTAGCGGGTGGAGTAGGAGGGGGAAAAGGTGGGGTAGGAAGGCCATGAGATGAGGGAGCAGGAGGAGAAGGTGGAGTAGGAAGGACAGGAGGAGTAGGAGGAGGAGAAGGTGGAGTAGGAAGGACGGGAGGAGTAGGAGGAGGAGAAGGTGGAGTAGGAAGGACAGGAGATGAAGGAGGAGGAGGGATCGGTGGAAGGAGTAAGAGGAGGTGGGCAGGTAAGGGAGCAGACAGGTGATGAAGCAGTGGAGGTGGGCAGGGTTGTGGATGGGTTTGAAGGGAGGAAAAGTGGACGGGAGAAATGGATTAGAGGGGGAGGGTGGTAAAGGAGAGGATGAGGGTGACGAGATCTATAGGACTGATGGGGGGGAGTACTGGAGACTATATCTTCAGAAGGATATTGATACCTTAGAGAGAGTTCAAAGAAGGGCTACTAAACTGGTTCATGGATTGCAGGATAAAACTTACCAGGAAAGGTCAAAGGATCTTAACATGTATAGCTTGGTGGAAAGACGAGACAGGGGGAATATGATAGAAACATTTAAATTCATAAAGAGGGAATCAACACAGTAAAGGCGGAGACTATATTTAAAAGTAGAAAAACTACCACAACAAGAGGACATAGTCTAAAATTAGAGGGACAAAGGTTTAAAAATAATATCAGGAAGTATTACTTTGCTGAGAGGGTAGTGGATGTATGGAATAGCCTTCCAACTGAAGTGGTAGAGGTTAACACAGTAAAGGAGTTTAAGCATGCGTGGGATAGGCATAAGGCTATCCTAACTATAAGATAATGCCAGGGACTAATGAAAGTATTTAGAATACTGGGCAGACTAGATGGGCCGAATGGTTCTTATCTGCCGTCACATTCTATGTTTCTATGTAATGCACTTGCTGCTAGTAACAGATCTGGAATCAATACACTATAATGCCCAAAGTCTCGACTTATATGTATATGCAATAATAAAATATCTGGGCTTACATCAAAAATTATGTTAGTCAGTCTTTAATCTTGGAGGCTATCATTATCCAATAAAGACAGATTGGAGTACACTCCCACCTTATCCATTTGTTAATAGTTAGGCTTATAATGTTTTCTGGTTCCTTTTTAATTAGATCAAAACATTTTGAGACCAAACTTTAATTGTATTACCATTTGTTCAAGAAATCTTTATTAGAAATTTCTTTTAGTAAATATTCTTTAAGATAACCCTTTTTCCAGCATGTTATCAATTTTTGTACACAAAGTTAAAACACATTTGTTACTTACACGTGAATCGATATATATATATATTTTCTATCTACATATTAACCATCACTTGTCACAGACACATTTCTGATATAGGGAAACAAATAGCAGGATTATTTTAGTAATTGTAATTTTCTTGTTCATAATATGTAGAGTACAAGGAAAACAACATATCATAAGACAGGATTAGCATGATAGGGGTAGGCCTCTTGATAGAGGCAGCCATGACAGGGGCGTGGAAGGAAATTATGAGAAAGGAAGAGACTGGAGGTAAGGGCAGAAGTAAGGGCAGAAGTGATGTCACCTTAGGGCCAACCTTCTTTTGTACTAGGGGCCATTTTCTTTTAGGTCGTTTCAACATTACACTATATTATAGCTAATAAAATAAATCAGAGAAGCAACATTCTGTTCAGCAAAATTAAATACTAAACTATAAACAAACCTGGCAGGTTAAGTAAGACAGTTGAAAACAACATGCATCTAACAGCCCGTAAAGCTGTCTCTATACTTTAAAATAACATGATGCAAAATAAACTCACGGAATTCAACCAATCTCCCCCATCATTCACCAGCCATTAATCACTTAACACGTCCAAATATTCCTCTATTCTTGTAGCAGATTCATTTTCCTAACCTCCGTAATCATATACACCAGTCTTTACTTTGCATTGCGAAAGAAAATACAGCCTCAGAAAGGTGGAATGCATTCTTGTGAGCTTGTGAGTCTCCCCCACGATCCTCACTGCCTTATCACAAAACACAATATATATATATAAAGCGCTACGGGATCTGTTGGCGTCATATAAATGGCAACAACAATAACAATATACAAACCCTAGAAACCTCTTATACGACACATCACTCCTTAACCATCCTATCAACTCTTATGTAAATAACAAAATACACAATTAGAATATTTTCTAGCAAAAATTACATTTCTAACTCTTATCAGTAATTCTGAATAATTACACTGTCACTCCTCCCCCCTAAACCTCCATACGGAGACCAGAAAGCAAGAGAGGGAGGGAGGAGAGAGGGAGGGGGAGAGAGGGAGGGGAGAGAGAGGGAGACGAGAGAAAATGCAGGCATGAGAATTAACCATGTCACTGCTGAACGGTAACAAAACAGAAGGACAATTACATTACAATTATTGCAAGCAAAGAGACACAAAAACACAACATTTACCCATACTATAGTAGAAAGTAATATGGCCATGTACACATTAGAATAATCATATAAACAGTAAGAAACAGCAAATCGCTCCTGATCCAGTCAGGTCAATCATAATATAGTAATAATCTCAGTGAAACTCAATACAAAACCCCAACCCTCTACTAGGGTGGTCCTCTACCATCTAATGGCTAACACAAAATACAAAAACCCCACAGCATTTAAGATTGGGGTAGGGTGGGGACCAGGGATGGTGACCGTGGTCAGCTACATTTCGGTCATTACTGACGGGATGATGGGAGTGGTCACCTCCCGGACATAATAATGTAATAATAGGGCGCTGGCTGGGAGAACTTCCCAGTAACACAATTATTATGATATACATACATTCTTAACCCTTTGTGATCAATCTCTTCCTCAACCCAACCTTCCTGCTGAATAGCTCTTGCTACTCTGTACCAGGCTTCTGCTGTACGAAGTAAATCATTATCTGTAAGCTTGCCTCTCTTCTCTGTCAGTAATCTGCGCCAGCTCTCTGGCTGTAATCTACCACATGAAGGTACAGCAATTCCACACACTTTAGCAATCTTTTCAACTTTCTTAACCATCTCTTCACCCTCTCTGTCTTCAACTAGATCACACGCTAACCAGCCCTTACTGGGCTTATCTAACCCCTGTCCCATTCCCCCTATAAAAGGCGTCCCAGATATAGAGGAAGAGAGGGAAACAGAGTGTCTACTATGCTCGACTGCTATGTAAGGGTGGGTCCCTACGTACGTCTTCCCAAAACGTAGACTAGTCACTTATTCCACCTACCCGAGGTAGCCACGGATTGGAGCGAGGTGAGAAGTGTGTGACCAATCACTTCTCTCACAAAGAGAAATAGGAGGGGAAAGTGTAAATAACACAGGAAGTAGAGTAAAAGTAAAAAGTGAAAGTAGAGAAAGTAGAGATAGACACAGGAGTTTGAATGACTCCCAATTAAGACAACATTTCGATTAAAAATACAGTGCATGCATCACAGTTCAAATAAATTCAACAGTAATCCCTTTCCTTTACTCATGTGGCCAAAGCCACCTCCCTCAACCTCGTAGTGTCCCCGCTCGGAGAACGACTTCCTCAAGTCTCACTAGCAGCGGCGACGGAAAACAGCTAACACCGGCCTGAGTTCTGTACGCCTCCCCCGTTACAGTGGTCCGGTACCCGTGACCACCACTTCCCTCACTCCCGTAGTGCCCCTACGGACCCACCCGTAAGTATCACTACCACGTGGTGATGGAGACAGCAATGCCTGCCCGAATCCACGCGCCACAAATAAAGGAAAATTGGAATGCCACCAGCCTCAGCGCTCGAGGCTGGAGGGTACCACCTCTCTGCAAGCAGAGCAATGTGCACAATGAGGCTAGCTAGGCTATCAAAGTGACACCAAAGGAACCCCCAGGAAGCTATGAGTCTACACAAACCTCCACTATCTGACTATCTGTTCCTGTCCAAATTAGAGATGATTAAATTGTGTATACGCAGAAGTAAATTCACACTGACACATGGAGTTCAGGTTAAAAGAACTTCGAGAAAATTTAATGGCATCTGGTTAAAAAGCGGGCTCGCAGACCCTTATAAAAGCAATATTACATCATCATAGAATATCAAGATAACAACAAATAAACATTATTAATTGGATTAGGTGTTAAGTGGTTAAGTCAATACCCTCCCATCAATATTATTAATTGGTCTAGGTGTTAAGTGGCTAGTTGGGCATCCTCCCATCATGGGATGTCGTCATCTTTGACACGGGAGTGGACATAAGATACAAGCGCCATTGTTGTTTAGCACGAGGCTCGCTCGATGGGAGGGGGGATCTGGCAGCCAGCCATTTTGAGTACTTGGCACCATTTAGCTTCAAGGTTAGTTTCTCAAGCTTTAGTGAATAGACATTTTATTAGTACAGTTCTCATGATCTAACTATGGCATACAATGTTTCATACTACAGGAACTTGACTGTTCCGGTGCTGCTCATAACCTTCTAGAAAAGCATTTCCTTCTAATATTCTAAATACTGTTAGGAAAAAGAATAATAGTCAATCAATAATAGGTCATTTAATAATTCTACAACACACTGATCAGCCACAACCATAAAACCACTGAAGTGAATATGAAAAAGTAAGTGCCCATGATGACCCCTGTCCACCACTGGAAACGCATTAAACGGGGACGTGAGCATCAGAACTGGACCATTGAGTAATGGAAGAAGGTTGCCTGGTCTGATGAATCACATTTTCTTTTAGATAAGGTGGATAGCTGGATGAGTTTTCGTTGTTTACATGGGGGAGAAATCGCAGAAGGATGCACTATAGGAAGAAGGCAGTGCGGCGGAGACATTGTTAAGCTCTGAGCAATCTTCTGCTTGGAAACCTTGGGGCCTGGCATTCATGTGGATGTTACTTCGACATGTATCACCTAGAGATTGTTGCAGAACATGTACACTCCTTCATGACAATGGTGTTTCCTGATGGCAGTGACCTCTTTCAACAGGCTTTGAGAAACCTGATAAAGAGTTTAAGGTGTTGCCTTGATCTCCAAATTCCCCAGACCTCAATACGATTGAGTGTCTGTGGGATGTGCGGAAACAATAAATCCAATCCATGAAGGTCCCACCTCCATTTTAGTTATGCTTGCAATGTCCAATGAATTAATTTCACTTTATCTGTCTTTTTGGGGGAGGGAGAGCAAGAGGCACTCTATAGTTCTGTGCCTGCAGGCACCTTATATATCTGTCCCTTTCTAGGGTAAATTATATCGACCATCCCACATACATGACTTAAACCGCACCCACAGCATTAACCCCAAACTTGCATCATTAAACCTGCACCCACTGCACAGAAACTCTGCACCCACATTAATAACTTTCCACTGTTTTGTATAATTAACTCCAAATATGGTGCAAGAAAATGGCACTGACATACATAATATAATTGGAGGTGTTACTTATTTGTAGCAAAACAAACTGAAAAACGTATGGGCAGTATCCAAGAGTTGCCATGACAGCTTCTAATTTCCTTTTTTCTTATTTTCAGTTAATGTTCCCAGGGCCATGCAACCACCCACAGTGGGCTCACACAAACCACCACCAAGCAAGAACAAAAATATAGTGCAATCAGATGACTCCAAGGAAATAAATTAATAAATGCTCTAAAAAGGTTCACTGGAATACATCACTTAACGCATTTCATGCCCCAAGGCACTTAGTTGTAAATCATGAAATGCATTAAGTGATTTTGTTGCTGCTCTATTCCCAATTTTTTTTCTAAACAATCTAACCTATAATGCATGTTTTGGGGCATTTTTATTTTCTTAGTCATCTGACTGTTACTTTGTATTTGTTTTTTGTGTGATTTATTTAGAGACTTGGAACTAACAATGAGACTTGGAACTAACAATCTAAGAGTGTCAAAATTAGAATCTGGGTTTTCAAGACCACTCTCCGAGCTGTATTCTGAGTCAGTCTACCCCCACCAACAATGGTGTTTTCATTAACTTTATAGTTCCTATAACTGTTCTTGCTTTATATAGGGTGGTCCAATATTCAGAGTAGGTTTTGACAGGTAAAAATGTATTTGTAAGTAGTCCAATTTTTATGTTGCAGGTAAATATGATAAAAGAATCTTGGGAGATGCATCATGTATAATTTCACGAAGGAACAACAAATTTTATTTTCAAATTGACAACTGTTCGGCAAGCAGATATTTTTGAGAAATTTCCAGATTAATTGGTCGCCACGTTCGCACAATCGTTTAGCTCCTGGTACTTCCTGTGGGGATATCTAAAGGAGCAAGTGTATGTGAATGAACCGCGTATACTTGATCAGATCAAAGAGAGTATCTGTGCAGAAATTCAAGCACTAGAGCCTCAAATATTAACTAATGTTATTAACAATGCAATCAAAAGAGCCCAACTTTGCATGGCGGCAGATGGAGCTCATTTAAAAGATGTAATCTTCCATAAGTAGTCAAATAAATCTCCATACATTAAGAATTCATTGTATGTAATATAATGAAAATTAATTCATTAATAAAAACCCTACTCTGAATTTTGCCCCACCCTGTATAAAACAAGCTATACAGATACAACCTCTGCAATTACATGGGAAACTGGAGATACATTATCGTGGTAATACGTATAAACCGAGAATAACAAAATGAAAGGAACAATATAGTCACCAAAACAACTTTAGCTTAATGAAGCAGTTTTGGCCCCTGAAGTTTCACTGTTCAACTCTCTGCAATGCAACCCTGGCCACACCTCCCCTAGCTGTGACTCACAGCTTGCATGGAAATAAAATGGTTTCATTTTTAATCAAATGTAATGTTTTTTAACTGTTTCTTTCTGCTGAACTGTAAATTGAACTTTAATTACACAAAGGAGGCTATTGGAGGATTTAGCAAGCCATTAACAGGGCAGGAGATAGGAAATTCTAAATTAAACAGAATTTGCAAAAATGAAGTGTAAACATTAGATGACTCTTTACAGGAAGTGTTTAGGAAGGCTGTGCAAATCACATGCAGGGACTGCTTAATTAAGCTAAAGTTGTTTTGGTGACTATAGTGTCCCTTTAATTAACATTCCCATTAGCAAATTCAACAGTGTAAAGGGCATCCAACAGCCAGCTCATCTGGTTGTTGAAACCCATAATAAAGCCTGCACTTTGCTGTTCGGTGGTCATGGTTGCATTGCAGGCCTAGTATAACTGCATTCCGCAGGTGGAGATACAAGCTACCTGACTGCTAAATTAGTATAGATTTCCATCAGATTCCTACAGCTCAGGGCCTCTCTAGTCAAGGCAACAAGAGCTTCTACCGGGAAAAGAACGTTAAAGAAACAAGATGCATTCCTAATTAAATGTCAGAGTGGCTCACAATAACATGTCGGATGGTTTTAGCAATTACTTGAAACATCCATAGGCCACCGTGACTACAGAAAAGCTGCTCCTATTTATGTACGCATTATGTATTTACGTTGCCAAAATCTTAAAATAATCAAACTTCAAATAAAGACAGAAAGCAGCCTTACAGCCTCTGGGATGTGAATTTGCAGAGAGAACACATGTGTCAAGCTCCATTAGTTGTATGTCTGTGTGTGACAAGCACAATTTCCTTTCAGGCAGGCTTATTGCTAAGAGGGGTTGCTGTCCTTTCTCAGTAGACGATCTCATATTAGCTCTAGCACAAGAAGAGGAAGTGACAGGCAGATAAAGAGAGGGCACGCAGATCCAGATGAGTGAGGTCAGTTCTAACAGTAGCGGCAAGCTGTGCTCTGTCAACGCTATGTATTAATATACCATGTGATTGCCAATGTCATTTCCACCTCCATTACATACAATGTTGCAGTTCCTTCTAACTGATGTTTATGTTTAAATAAATATATTAAAATAAGGCACATGGGGGTTGAAGTGATATTGCATCTGGAGAACGTACTGCCATACATCCTGCTTTTTTATATACAAGACAAGATGGACAAGTGGACAACATGTAACCGTTCAAGTGTCAGAGATGGCCATTGCTACATGAGATTGTTGAGACTTTCTTTTTACTACTGGCTTGATTAGAGAGACACAAAAGGTACCCAGACCACTTAATCTTATTGAAGTGGCCTGGGTGCAATGTCCCTGTTCCCTTAACCCTGCAATGTCAAACACTGCAGTTAAGGGCAAGACTGAGAAAAAAATTCAGCCCAGGCATTTAAAGGCAGAGCAACCCAGTTGGAGGGGTGGGGACAGAAAGTGGGCGTTTCTTGTCATCAATAATGACATGCACGCCACTTCCAAGTGAGTATGCAAGTCTGCTGTCCCTGAAGGGCATTTAATGCACTGAGCCCTGCTGAAAAGCACTTGCATGGGAACTGGTGGTGACATGTAAGAGGAATAACAGAGGACAAAAGTGGGGTATGGCCAGTAAGGGTGATGTGCATGTGTGGGGAGGCTCTCTGTGGCACTTTACGTGGTTGGAGGCTGATTGTGGGATTGCGTGTGCGTCAAGGTGACTGTTTGTGGTGTAGTGTGTGTGCGTGTATCCCGGTAGACCAGTCCTATCCTGCTGCAGTTTAACCCCTTAACGCCGTTACGGCGTTCTATGCCGTCCCGGCTTTAAAGGGCTTTAAAGCCATTGCGGTGGCATAGAACGCTGTAACGGCTTAAGCCCCCAGGAGGTGAGATCTACTCATCTCCGCCGCAATCCTCTTCTGGAGGGCTGCCTCACAGCCCAGGCAGCCCTCCCCGGCAAATGAGGCCTCCGGGGTCCATGTGATCACTGTCAAAGAGCGATCACATGGGCCCCTATAGCTGGCTGTGGATCTGCCAGCAGGGGGGCTGTCTAAAATATCAGACAGTCCCCCTGCTGGTAGGTAGTGAAAAAAAAAAATTAAACATGTTTAGAATTAAATTAAAAGTATTTTTATATATATAATATATGTATATATATATATATATTATATACATATTATATATATATATACATATTATATATATGTAACGTCATACAAAGTGTATTTTAATATTAATATTAGTATATATATTAATATTAAAATACACTTAGAATGATGTTACATATATATAATATGTATATATATTATATATATATAATAGATATATACACATATATTATATATATATATATATACGTATAATTACAATAATAAAATAAATAAAATAATAAAATAAAATATTGAAACAAAATTTAATATAAATTATATATTCATATGTAATTTCATTCTAACTGTATTTTGTTATTAATATATATATATTGGTAACAAAATACACTTAGAATGACATTCTATATATCTATGCCTGACAACACAGAAAGTGCAGAGAATTTGATTGACATGCCTGACAACAGAGAAAGTGCAGAGAATTTAATTTGCAAGCACTACATTTGACGCTGTAACTCTCCAAGACACCATAAAACCTGTACATAGGGGGTACTGTTTTACTCGGGAGACTTCGCTGAACTCAAATATTAGTGTTTCAAACTGGTAAATTGTATTACAACGATGATATTTTAAGTAAAAGTTAAGTTTTTTTTTACAAATGAACGGCACTTTTATGGACTATATTATTGTTGTAATATGTTTTACTGTTTTAAAACACTAATATTTGTGTTTAGTGAAGTCTTCGGAGAATAACAGTACCCTCCATGTACAGGTTTTATGGTGTTTTGAAACACTGGCCAAATATTAGTTTTTTGCTTTTTTCACACAAAAACAAATATGAACACTAACTTTGGCCAGTGTTTGTGACTAAGTGGCTACTAAAAAAGACTAAACATACCCCACTTTCAATACCTTGGCTTGTCTACTTTTTCAAATGGTATGCCATTATGAGGGTAATTCTCATTCCTGGGCTACCACACCGTCTCAAAGGTAACATTACTAATCTGGCAAATTTCAATTTGCAAATGGAACGTTCTATATTTGACCCTGTAACTTTCCAAAACACCATAAAACCTGTTAATGGGGGGTACTGTTGTACTCGTGAGACATCGCTGATTACAAATATGTGCATTTTTATGCAGTAAAACCTAACAGTATTATGACATTTACAGCTAAAATGTGAGGCGGAACTACAAATCTTTTTCAAAAACTTAAATCTCACAGTTTTTTTTTATTTTATTCATAATAAATTATGTTTCATATATAAATATTAGATATGAAATGAAAGCCTTGTTTCTCCTGAACAAAATGATATATAATAAGTGTGGGTGCATTTAATATGAAAGAGGGGAATTACGGTTGAACAGACATATAGCGCAAATTCCAGTTTTTGTTTACGTTTTGTTTTGATCAGAATGTGTACTATTGACTCCGTCCTGAAGGGGTTAAGAGAAACTGTAATGTTTTCATTGTAAAGTTAAGACTGCTTCTAGTTACTGTCTATCAGAGTGCTACTAGGGGCGCTTCCTGAAGTTTCACAGAGTTTGACTGTGTGAAACGATGCCTCACATTTTGCTTGAGGATGTCCAGCGTGTTGCAAAACCCAATAGGAGAGCACCGAGCCAATGCTTTCCTATGGAGAAGACCTAAGGTGCATGCGGCCCATGCCGTGCTAGTGCATTAGGATCCCCTATCGGTTAACACGCCTGCGGAGAAGGAGCCCAACCCAGTGCCGTAGACCATCTGTGCTGTAACCATGTACGTGAAAAAAAAGATAGTTTTTACGCTTTACATTCCGTGGGGGGAGGAGTTTCTATAGTGTTAGAAATACAGCTTTTATTTCTAACACTTTATTTATTTATTTTTAATACAATTTTTTTTTATTTATTCAATGAAAAATGACTTTGTAATAAGTCTGCGATGAGAAACTCTTTGTGCAGTCATATAGCCCTTTATCAAAACAAGGCACATGCAATTCTACCAATTTACGTCTGTCCGACAGATATATATTTTTTTTAGTTGTAAATACGTTTTTATTAAGTTGTGCAATCGTTCAGTACGTCAGATAGCTATGAGTGTGCGGTAATTGGGACGTGCAGGTCCCGTCGGAATGAAACCATAACAATTACAGTAGCAAGTGATGTTCGATCAGTCATATATCGGTGACAAGCAGGTCACAACATAGCATGTATTATCTTGCAAATAGTACATTGAAGGGCAGTCCGTACAGTATCAGTAATGCACGAACTTGTGGTGAGACTCGCAGGTCTCAGTCTGCAACTTAACTATGATAACATGCGCACAGCTTGCGTCCCGCATTAGTGTATACACCAAGGCCACAGACGTAAGGACTGTATTCTACAACCTTGACGGACACATAAGTATTATGTGCATTCTCCTACTGGACGTCTGATAGTGGGGTTAGTCCCGAGTTAGTATCGACTAGCGTGGGGTGGGTGCAGTGCGAGTCAGTCTTACAGAGTGCTGTAGTCTAGAATCGGGTCTCAGTCTCCCCCATCCGTCTGCCTTATCACTAGCGTCTCCCGCTCTGTGTGGTTACCCAGGTCTAACACGGGATGTCTACTGTCCAGAGCTGGAACCTCTTCTGGTTCCCATATGCGAGGCGGAGTCCTTGCCACTGTCCTGCATCCTATCTGGCTGTGTTTGGTTCAGTCATCTAGGCTTCAGCTACAGTGGGTATCTGTACTGTGTCGTGCGAGTGCACCCCTTGTTGGGCGAGTGTGTTAAGTCGTCACTTAATTTGGGTGTGCTTGCGTTCATATGTCGTCCTGGGGTCACTCCTCTGTGTAAGGGAAGTCCCTGTATGAGGTCAACCCTACTGCGATATGAAACGTTATGTGGTCCGCTTTATCTCCATGTAGTTTTGTTTGCCCCGTAGGGCCTCGTACTAGTGGGTCTGAGTAACGCGGGGTGGCTCCCAGATCCGTCCGAAGGAGGAGAGGGAAGTGAGGAAGGAGAAGGGAAGAGAAAAAAGGGAAAAAAGGGAAGGGGGGGTTTACTGCGTGGGGTAACTATGTTGTGCTGTTATAAAGTGTTAGCGCTTCTCCCAAGGCGACCAGGTGGGATTAGGCGGAGGGTGGTGCGTGCATGAGTATGTGTGTCGGTGTTGTCGTCTGGTATCCCAGCTGCGTACCTCTTCTATCCTGCTCGTGATGTGTACAGGTACCAGGGCATCCACAGTTCAAGATGTTTTTCTTTCCTCCCGAGTAGGTCGGCATATCTCGCTTCAGTAGTATGAATCTCTTCTATTCTTTGGAGCCATTCTACTTTAGTGGGTGGTTGAGCTTGCTTCCATTTTGCTGGAATCTGCGCTTTAGCTGCATTCAGCAGGTGTCGTAAGATTTGATCTTTTATACAGTGCCAGCGGGCCTGCAGAGAAGTGTAACAGCGCAGCCTCCATAGTGAGGTCAGGTGGGTCCCTCAGAATGACAGTGATTTCACGTTTCACTTTCTCCCAAAACGGCACGATCCTGGGACAATCCCACCAGATGTGGCGAAGCGTGCCCGATTGTGTTTCACACCTCCAGCATGTGTCCGGGACCTCCGGGAAGATTCTATGTACCAGTGGGAGAGCAGCTTGTAGTTCACCTCCTGGTACCTGGTGCTTATCGAGCTTTTATGTTGCAGAATAAGGATTTGTGCCCATTGGGCATCTGTATAGGTTCTGCCTGTCAATTCCTCCCACTGCCTCTGGAAAGCGTTGTTTCTGGTGAGGTCCCCTATAAGCAGTCGTTGGTAGATGATTGACACTCTTCCGTCCGCTTCGGGGGAGGTCTCGCAAAGGCGTTCGAACCAGGTCTGTTCTCTATGTATTGCTTCTCTGTGAGGTAAGTTGTAGTAGAAGTGTCGCAGCTGTGCGTAGTGGAAGCGGTGCATTACCGTCAGGCGGTCCGTGGTAGCCCAGTCCTGGAGGCTGCGGAGACCAGCGTTGGTCAGAGCCGAGCTCAGGGGTATATAGTCCCTCTCGTTGAGTGTTGGCCACGCATCCGCTCGCAGTCCCCCTCCCAAGGCCTCATTATGTGACAGCGGGATTAAAGGGCTCGGTTGTGGAGAGATGTAAGCGTTCCTTCTCAGGGCGGACCAGGTCTTCAGCGTCTGCGTGACGGGGGAGTCTGCGTCAAGAGTGTGTGCGACCCCTGTCGAGCGGTGCCAGATGTACGCATGGAGTGCTTTGTTTGTGCTTTCTCTATCTAAGCCCACCCACAGCCGTGTGCCATTCTTGAATCCTCTGGAGCACTGTTGCTTGGAAGTACTTCCGAAAGTCCGGTAAAGCGAGCCCCCCCCCACGGTTTGGGCAGGCATAGTCTGTCATGTCGGAGTCGCGGTCTCCCCTCTCTCCAGACGTATTTCGTTACTGCCGTTTTGAGTTTGGTGAAGAAGTCCTGCCAGGAGATGTAGTCGAAAGACCATTTCTTCAGGTCTCTCATTATATTACTGAGGAGAGGCAAGTAGTTCCTGGTGTAAGTTTTGCCCGGAATGCGGGGGATCCATATTCCCAGGTAGCGCATCTGTTCCCTGCACCAGTGGAAAGGGTAATCGCGTTGTATTCTCACCTGTGTGTCCCCAGTGGTATGTACAGCCAGTATTTCACATTTAGCTAGGTTTAGTTTAAGCCCTGATGTCCGTATCGCTCAAACTCGCCTAGGAGGGCTGGTAGCGTGTTCGTGGGTTCTGCAACGAAAAAGAGCATGTCATCTGCATAGGCGGCTACCTTATGCATCTGATCTCTCTGTTTGAACCCCTGTATTTCAGACGTCTGTCTTACCCTGTCCAGGAATGGCTCCAGCGTGAGGGCGAAAAGGAGGGGGGACAGCGGGCAGCCCTGCCTGGTGCCATTGTGGATCTCAAAGCTGTCTGTAAGCGCCCCGTTTACACGCACTCTGGCCGTGGGTTCAGTGTAGAGCGCATTGATCCAGGTGAGTATGCCCTCCCCCAAGCCCATCACCTCCAGCGTTGCCGTCATGAAGCTCCACGACACTCGGTCAAACGCTTTTTCTGCGTCCGTGGAGAGCATGAGTAGATCCGAATGTCGTTTACAAGCCAGGCTTTTTTATAGAGAACGCCCGCAGGGTGCTGTCTCTGGCCTCTCTCCCCGGGATAAAGCCTGTCTGGTCCGGGTGGACCAGTCTCGGCAGAAATTGTTGCAGACGCGTGGCCAGCACTTTATTCCTAACACTTTAGTGTATAAATCAAACTGTCAGTAAATTATATTGAAATAAAAATGTAGTAATGTTAATTATTCTTATCATTTCAAGGTCTGCACAGATCAATAGCTATCCGCTATTCCTGGCATTCCCATTTTATCTAAAAGGAGAGATTAACCCATATCCCATAAATGCCTCATACGCAGAGTTTGTGGGGCATTTAATTCAGCACTGGCGGCCATATTATACATTTAAAAACCGGAAGGAGGCTGCTGCACAAGCTAGTAAAATGTGATGTTGGCTTCTACTATCCGCTTACTAGTAACATAATTATTATTTTCAACTGGTTACAGCTGTGGTAATGTTACTGCCTTGGAACTGGGACACCAAGGTGTGATTCCCAGTCAGACCACCTTGCCAGTAAGTGTCCTTGGGCAAGACACCTTATGTTATATATCTGAAGAAAAAAAAAACTCCTTTACAGAGGAGGTGTGTTACTCGAAAAAGTGCTTTAAATGCAAAATAATTTAATAGCAGTTCTATACTCTTGCTTGGGATACCCTCTTCCCCACACACCACAATAAACAATCTTAGATATTCTCTGTTTTTTTAAGTGTATCTTGTCCCATTGAATAAGTGCAATACTATAAATTTGCCTACCTCACATCCTCATAGATTGCAAGCTCTTTTGAGTGAGACAATCGTAAACGCTGCGGGATATGTTGGCGCCATGTAAATGATAATAATAAAATGTTTTTGAACGTAGTATTTTCTGCCTTGTTATTACCGGTTACGTATCTCCTGTGTCATAATTGAGTGAGTTGGTGAGTTTATGGAGTCAAAGATAATTGCAAATCCGTGCAGTTCAGCCCCACACATAGATTTTGATCTTCGGTTTACAAGTAAGTATGATTCTCCATACATGGCTCAAAATTTCAAGTCCTACTCTACTAACCTGGCCTAAAGGTTACTTGCCACTGCAAGCCTGCCGTGTCCATGATACACTCACCAGAAGTGAATATCTACTTGTCATGGCTGGATTTTCACTTACCATTGGCTAGTGGGCAAAGGGAAACAGAAGGTTGACGGTGATGGGAACAAACGTTACTCAAAGATACAGTGTTTGCAAGTTGTAGCCCATCACCCCCCACTGCCATTTTCTAGCAAGTGGTTTGGCTACTTGTACACACCTGATTTCCTGTTAAAGTAAGTTGTGGTGAAGCATTCTCCACAAAGAACAACATTTTATTTCCATTTGCAATCCCACATGCAACTTTCCCTTCATTAGGAGACAAGACTAATGCAAAACAACGTTTAGATCGAAAGCTTTTAAAATGAACCTCAATTGTTCTTGAAAGTATAGCTATAAACCTGAGCACTTTCGATAAGATATTAATATGATTTATATGGATTTAACTGCCCATGGTTTCATTAATTTATATATATTTTCTTTTCTTTTTTTCTTTTTTTGCAAAGAAGAAAACCACAAATAACAAAGTATAAAAGTTATTTTGTTAAGCATGGTTTGTACCAGACAGGAAATAAAAACGAAAACTCAATATAATTCCTTTGCTTTTATGCAGCTGTTTATATCTCACTTTTTTTTATACATGAGAAATTAGCAATAGGTTATATGTTGGTAAGATGCTCAAATTGGACTATTTCTTAAAATAACAACACATAAAAATACAATACCCCGACTGGGCCTGACTGTCATGGTGGGGAGACGCGTTTTGTGCAAGCTCCTCCACAATCCACCTATAAACCGATCTAAACAACCTTATCTGATTTGGAGAAGTGAGGCTGAGTGCAGTATAGGTCCCCTCCTGAAGTCTCGTGCTATTTTGTTTTTGACTACTTCCCCCACAGTGGCAGATGCGGACTTGTTGCGCACTGGATGGGAGAGGCGGCTGATCTCCTGGTCCGGTAGTGCTCAGAAACTACTGATTCCAAGCAAGAGCCCTGTTACCCCCTGCCTCTTGACCTGTGGGAGTGATCTCTGTCCACACTAAAGGTTCCCGATACTCAGCAGAACAGACGGGTTCAGGATCGAGGCATCTGCAAAATGGCAGAGAAGCCCTAACCAGCGCAACCTGGGGATAGCCAGGCGCAGCATAATAACAGGTCAATTCTCACAGAGGACTTCTTTTGCGGTCTCCAACAGGACCAACACACGGGATAGGCCATCAGGGCCACAACTAGGCTCATATTCAAGCTTAACTCTGCTACTTCTGCGACTTACACCCAAGTCCATAAGCCTACCGACTGCCTTGCAGAAGCAGCTCTATGCCATACCCCAAAGTGGCAAAGGATGGCTTCAAACCCCCCCCTCTCATGCCTTCACACTGCATGATATTATCTTGTGGTTTTTTTTCCCATTTTTTATGCCTGTTATGCATTTAACTCCTAACCTATGACAACTGTCCAGGGGGCCTCTAGGCTGTCATCTTGTTCATAGTCTGTGTCAACAATATATTTCTTGTTTACAAGCTTTATAGTGTACACTTTGGACACATGCGATTAACCTGCTTATTATTTTATATTATTTCTTATAAAATTGGGCTGTTACGGTATGCCATGCTACTGTCTTATATTGTTATTAATGGGCTTGTCACTGCTGTTGTGGCATTACAAGCGTATTTGTTATCACAAGCACAACAAAAATAAAGAATAAAATATATTATTTTTTATTCTTTATTTTTGTATATCTATATATATATATTATTTTTAAATCTTTATTTTTGTGTATATATATATATACATATATATATACTACGCAATATATATTATATAGTAATAATAATGATAAAGGCACTATATAAAAAGTTAAAGGAACACTGAAAGCACTAACCACTTAAGTCCACTTATATCTATTGGACTAAGCCTTGCTCATTGGCTGAGAGTGTCAGCGGAGTGCTCTCAGCCAACTAGTGGAGTCTTGTTGTATCGCCATGCTTATGCTGTAGAAAGACATTGAACTTCCCCTACACCACAGAGTCGAGCGGACGTGTGTCTCAGCAGCTCCTGCACTGCACGGCAAATTGCGCCGATTTGCACTGGAGGAAAGCTGTGAACTGACAAATTTTGGCAACTGAGCAACAGGGGATCATAAGCCCTACCCGACAATACCACGTATGTGGACTTACTTACCGGCTTCGCCAAAACTGATTCTGTGGCCTACAAGCATGGACTGCTCTGGGGAGACGGCCGCTTTCCCACTGCCACAAAATGCTGCACACTTCAGCCTGAGTCCCTGTTCCCCCACTATGGACCGGCGGGGGTTATCCCGGTCCCCACCGACCCAATGCATGCATTGCCACTGGCTCTGGCTATACTCTCTAGCCCAAGCGACAAAGACAACGGCCTTGCAAGATGGCAGGCGCACCTGAACTGCCTGTGCCCTCACTAACACAGCCTGCTTTGCTGCACCCAATACTCAAGCCAATTGCTGAGCAGGACCAAATGCCACACGGAGAACACCTCAGCAACATCGACCACACCGTCGGAAGACCAACTGCCGCAAACGGCGGCAGAACATCTGGGCCTTCTGTAGCACCCGAAATGGGGAAGACCTGGCCTCAAAGAGCTCCCGAGTCCATGGAACACAGGTGCGTGCCTTCCAAACGGCCTGTGGCGGGAGGGCGGCCTCCCGACACCCCGACTTGCCATCCCCTTTGGAATCTCCAGGTTCGAGGTGCCTTCCTACCCAGTATGGGGATTGGCTGACTGTAGACTTTCCTGTAGACTTACCAGTCCGCAGAACTGGCTCACCAATACTCTTAAACGCGTACTCCCCTACTAGTATCGGATACTATATGACTTGTCCAAGTTAAAGCTCATCATTAAGCTTCCCACTTAATAATGCGTTAATTTTTTGTTTGCTATTATTTTGATTTGATGCCCACTATAGAAAAGCTCTACTGGCAATGTGTCGGTTCGGTGGCTCACCCAGCATGATACTTAACCTGATTTAAGCTTAAGCTAGCAATTCTCAGTCACTGCCCAAGTAGCCAGTGCCAGGGACCCGAGCTTTACCTAACAACTTATGATAACTATTGATGGCACAGTATTATGACATTTACAGCTAAAATGGCAGGCGGAATTACAAATGTAAAAAAAAAATCTTAATTTCTCAGTTTTTTTTATTTTATTCATAATAAGTTATGTTTCATATTTAAAAAGTTCATGAGAAATTAAAGCCCTGTTTCTCCCGAACATTTTATATATAATAAGTGTGGGTGCACTTAATATGAAATAAGTGAATTACGGTTGAACAGACATATTGCGCAAATTCCAGGTTTTGTTTACATTTTGTTTTGATCAGAACGTGTACTATTGACTTCGTCCTGAAGGATTTAATCTGCTTGTCCTGTAGGATGAGGAGATTGTGTTTTGCAAATATTTTAAAGTACCTTTCCAAGCAGGTGGCAATGTTCCCATGGTTGCTGTATGGAAATAGTGGGTCTCATTGTTGGTGGCTGGAGGCATGAACTTTCACTTGCTTAATACCAGCAGAAATATGACATTAAAATCACAGCTTTGCATGGCAAATTCTCTGACATGGAACAAACTATTCGTCAATGATTCAGTTTGAGAATATGCACTTACAATGCACCATTTTTCGTGGCTAACCAATGATGTGATTTTATTGTAATTGCAAATAACTTCTGCGATCATTAACCAAAGGTTTAAAGCCCACAGCAAGGTGTGAAAGCCAGAGCTGTGAGATTGTATTTCCTGCCTAGTAAACAGAATTATTGTTGTTATTTTTCTTACAAGTCTGTGACATTTCAATTTGCAGCAAATACCGAGATCTGTAGTTTTCCACTTTACATTTAGTTCCAGAAGAAAGCATCAGACAAGCAGCACGCGAGGACAGAGTCATCCAAAACATTTAAATAAGCTTGAATAACCCCTTAAATGCCCATGAGCTCATGAGATAAAGAGACTTGTCTAACCCCTGGTCCTTAAGATGTTGCATCCATATTCGTGGTGGGGGGGAGGGGGGGGGGGATATTCCAAGGGTTGCATTTTCGAGTCAGAGAAGTCAGAAGTCAGCCTCGGGGGTCTTCCACATCCTTACCTAAAATTTCTGTATTAAGATAATTGCTCATTTAGCTATTGAGATAGTTATATTGTAAATTGTTACACCCCTTGCTATCTGCGCCCTTGAATGATAAAATCCTGAAGAGCAGGGCCCCTACGCACATATCCCTCTGCTTCCATTTGTAGAGTATTTCACAAGCATAGCATCACATAGCTTTCAAATATTAGATAACACGATAACAAACAAAATGCATTAAAAAGAATAGTTTGAAAACAACTATGGCACAAATAAGTATATACCATATCAAAATGTATTAAAAAAAAGAGAATTTACATTACACTATGAATATAATGCCAATATGGGGGGTTATTTACAATTTAGTCCTTAATTAAGGAGATGAAATAAAATAGGTTTAGTCAGTTAATGCATATCTGTAACAGTGTCTGCAATAATTACAACATATTAGTGGACTAGGAGAGGGCTAAATTGGTGAAGATATTGTCAGAGTTTTTCAGAGACGCCATATCTGTAGAAAGCACACCTGAATTAATAATTTGTAAGAGATGTTTTATGGACAATTCTTATTTAGAGCAAACTTGGCTGCTATTCACTGAACAGCCTGGAATACTTTTACAAAATAATACCAAAACCCGTATTAAATGTGATGTAAGACTGATGTGGTCTATAGAGAACACCTGTGTTTGTAGACCCTTTAACAAAGAACAGCGCCTATAGATGTTCACAGATATCAGTGATGAGCATTGCCCCTACCAGTCAACAATAAAACCTCATGTGATGCACTGATATCAGTCCTACGTATGCTTTCTACTGCCAGAACCATCAAATATGGATGGATAAGTAGGAGGGGAACAAAAACTTAATTTAGGGTGCATACAGATTTTTCTTCATCTAGGAGTACATTGAACCTGACCAACACGGCCCAGTATACAAGTAACACCTGTAAGGATTTTTGTAATGTGGATTAAATTAAGTAAGAGTACCTAGAAATCTTTCTTGTCGGAATGGGAACGGATGGAATTAATATGAACTGCTCCCACCTGGTTGGTACAAGAACATCTATTAGGAACATCGGTAGAGAGATAGGGTCACTGGTTAATGCTTATAGCTTCCACATTGCAATTTATAGCTATTTAATATTTCTTCATTCTGTCAGTCATTCATTTTAGCAAGGTATGTATCCCCAACTCTAAAAAAAACACCTCACCACCTAACCATATTTCAAATGACACAGTGTCTTTAAAAGCATCAATTGAAAGGAACATTCCAAGCACCATAACCACTACATTTTGGTGTAGTGATTATAGTAACACGGGTGCCCTGGTGTCCCCAATATTGTAAGTAGTCAATGGACAGTTTGATTTCTCGCCTGTAGTACGCTGGGTGCTCATTGGCTGAGCCGTCAGCTGAAACTTCTGGCATGGACCAGCACCTTACGGACCCCAAGTAAGAAATTATACCATTCAGAAAGGTGTGACTTATACGGGGTGTGGGGAGGGTTGGCATTTTCCTTTATTAGTGGAGTATTGACACTTCACGGTTACAAATGCAGCTACACTCTATCATCAAAGTAATAATATCTGACATTTTGAACCGCTTTATTGTGTTATTTTAAATGGATCCCACCAAACATAGAGACATTTATTTAGAATAGAGCTATTTAAGTTTTAATTGTGCTTTACACTTTGATCCCTACATTTTCCAGTGACAGTTAAACTGTAGACATTTGACCTGACTCTTGCATGTCCCTTTCAAGCTATTATGCTGCAGGCCTTTCAAAGTTCCCCTCTGTTTGCCAGTTTTTCCTAGCTGTCTGACCTGTTAGGTTTACCTGCCAAAAAAAAACAACAACCAACAACCTCTTAAACCTTCGGCTTATTTCACAGTTAAAGATAACCATTAAAGAAGTGATTTTTGTGACACCTTTACATACAATCTCTATTTAAGTTCAACTATGATAATTAGAGGGGAAAGAGCATTGTTTTCGTTCTCCGTGGTTACTGTAATTGGGGTTTGCACTGTAGGTGAAAGAATTCAGAGCTCAGTTTTTTTCTGATATAGCTGGGGCTATTTACAAAGATATGAATCTTTCTTTACTTTGCCCTAAAATGAGCTGGGGTCGTTTGGTATCTAACCATCTTCCAAACAAATACTTTTTTTTTTTTTTAAATCAAAAATAAGCAAGCATTTTACAATGAACATTTCAGCCACAGATTTCTGTCAAAATACTTTTATACCAAGGTTAGAAATACCTCTATTTCTCTAAAAGTAGGCTCTGTTCATTTTGTCCATAAATAAACATGAAATACTGGTCTAGCAATGTACCAGACTTAAAAATAATTTCACTAATGTCAATTCTTTTTATTGGGGGGAGGGCTGAATATTTTGCACCACAACTAACTACACTGACACTTGGCTAAACATGTAAAATATAATAAATAAATAAAAAAAGACTTTGTTGTACTGATCTAAAAAAAAAAAAAGTCCACTATCAATATAACAAAAACAGAGAATATGAGAACTCAGAACGGACAAAAGCTTAGAGAAACTCAGTAGCTTGTCCTTCGGTAAATCCCCGCTTAGGTCACAAAATAGTTTTTGCTCACTTGTGCCATTACAAAGAGAACATATTCCAAAGCTCATCAGACTGATCCCACCCGTAAGGGCAGTCCAGAAACGAAATGCTGGCAAGTTATCTCTGTTTGAGAGATACAGCAACGCCAGACGGTTATTTTGGCTTTCTTTGGGCCTCGTCAGTGAGATGTATCAAATACCCCTTTGGGGCACAGTGAGTACAGGGTCTATGTCTGGATTGCCCTTTTGACTTGGGGAGAGCTAAGGTAATGCATTGCAACAAAAAATATATATATAACAAACCTCATAATATCAAGAAGATAAAATATTTCCAGGATATTATTGCCTCCATCTGCAGGTTCACCAACAGATTTCCAGACAATTCAAACCACTAATGACCTGAAAGAACAAACAGCAGTAGCTAAATTACTAAAGTCATATCAGAAAGAAGATGTGGTAGGAAGCTGGCTGAAGTTACAAGGTTCCAATCTATTCTCCCAGCGATTCTTCAAAAAAGGATAAACAGAGCTTCAAACAGACCTCAATAATTATTTCAGGTACTTAAATCATCATTTACAAGACAACACCTCAGTAGATCAAAACCCGTTTATGTTAACCCTGATTACTGTCCCTCTCCCAGAGAACCTAAGCACTTGTTCCAATTCTCCAGTTATCCGTACAAGTATTACATTTCTTTCAAAAAAGATTTTTTGTTGTTGAAAATGTCCTTACAAAAGATGTAAATCACTGCACTAGACAGGAATACCCACTGTCCCTGTTATTTGTATTGGCCATGGAGCCTTTGGCAGAGGCTATTAGATGTCATCTTCAACTTAAGGGTGCTGGAATAAATGGCTATACTAACATTTTAGGTCTATTTGTTGCTAATTATATTATTATTATTATTATAATTATTAGCAAATGTAAGGACATTTGCCACCATTTAAACTCTAATTGGATATTTTGAGTACAACATTATTGTTCAAATGATTAGAGGCAATTTACCACAGGAGAACAATGACTATTGTGTATAAAAATAATAATAATAATCATGACCACTGATAATATATGGGTCCCTTAATCTACAGGATAAGCTCATCTGTGATGGATACCCCTAACCAATAAAACAACGGCTGATGGTGAGACAATACCACCAAATATGATGGCCCAACCTGAACTAAACATGGCACCACAGTGCTAAGAATTAAACTCTCAGATGGTGAAACCTATGGCTAGCCAAACAGAACATAAACAAGAAAATAAGAGAAAAAAAAAAACAAGCCAAACCCATCTTTATAGCATCCCCAACACCAGTAAAATGCCTGAATGAACTTCTTCTCCTCTATGAACGAACGTTTGCTTGTGTCCCAGACGTGGGGAATAGACTGGCTTTAAGATTCTGTCTGAGCTGAATTACTGGGAGTCATGGAGTCGTGAGGAAGGCAGGAGCCTTTGTGGTAGACAAGAATTTGTGAACAGTCCAGCAAAAACAGTATACCCTGCACTCAGGTTCTGCATATATGCTCCGGCCTTCCAACCTGTGTGTAGGATGGACACCGCTGAATCCACCAATGCAGTATCAAAGAAGAGAAACACAGGCAGCACTCCAGGATATAGAAGATACATTTATTCATGGGTTCACCACCTCATCAAAATATGTGCAACGTTTTGGCTCCTCAGAGCCTTAATCATGCATAAGGGATACAGCATGACATCAGTGTTTAAATAACCCGAAAACCCATCAAGTTAATTAAAGATTATAATAACATGTTAAAACATATGTATAAGTGACATCTAAAAACAAGACATGGAATCTACTCAAGTATAGGATCAGGATCTTAAAGATACAGTAATACCTTATATAATCACATAGTAATATACTCATCTATTGTAAATATTCTATAACATGAAAAGGTCAGATGCCCTATCTAGTACAGCAAGTTAAACTATCATATATGAATTTGTGAACCGTCATATAATAGTTCACTGAGAGGGAAAAAGTTATGTAAGACTCTTCAAAAGTATATAGAGACTGCCCTGTGCTGTAAACAATGTGATGTTTATCTAGTGATGAAGAACAGAGAATAGCATCTCACACAATAGATGGAAGTGCCTGGGGAGACTTAGGCAAGCGGCAAGCCCCATCAAAAGCTAGCTTCCTAGTTTAATTTGAAGAGAGGATAGGTGCCATAAGTTAATTGCTCCAAAATGGTTGTATCAAGTATGTCTCTGATTTTAATGTGGTTACATCAGCATCGACCATCTAGGGTGGCTATCTGCAAGGTAAGTATGTGTTGGTTGGACTGGATATGCTAAATAGTGGCCCTCATACAAAACATACTGTGTTAGAACAGATGATATTATTTTAGCTGTATTCATTAAATGTAGATTAATTGATTTTTTATTATTAACTAAATATTCCAAAAACGTATTCATATTAAATCCTATGTTTTCTTTTGATTGCAAACAGGATGTTGTTACATTTTAGGTATATCCTTAACAAACAAAAAAAATCTACTAATTTGATTTAATTATTTCATTTCTAATGAATATCCTGCTCTATGACCCACGTCACTGATTCACATTTTCTGTTGTTGATGAATGTGCTCACACAAGCATGCCTAAATTTACTGCATATTATGCTGCATTTTTGGGTGATAAGGAATAATATTGTAAGGGGCAAAATACATTTTAATACTATGCAATTCATATGTAAAAAGAATGATTTTCTACTAATATGGAACAGATCACATTAATAAAGGCATTTATCTGTAAATATTAATGAGACTGTTTAGTACAATGGTTGGTTATTTCCCCCATAATATGGCACCAGCCAGACCGTTTTTATTCTGAGTGATTAATGGCAATAAAGAACGAAACAAAGTATTACAGACTGATGAGAAACGGATTATTTTATCTCCAAGCAAATAAGCCCTGTTTAAAAATAATGCTACTTAATGTGCCTTTTTTTATTGGGCCTCCAGTGATCCTCAGAAGTGGATTAGCATGTGTTTAAATGAGAACATTTAAAGGGACACTCCAGGCACCCAGACCGCTTCTGCCCATTTGAGTGGTCTGGGTGCCAACTTCCACCACCCTTAACCCTGAAAGTGTAATTATTGCAGTTTTTACAAACTGCGATAATTACCTTGCAGGGTTAAGTCCTCCTCTAGTGGCCGTGGGACTTCCGTGTTCTTAGAACACAAAAAGTGTGTTATAAAACGCTGGACGTCTTCACGCTATGCATGAGGACCTCCAACGTCGCCGAAATCCAAATAGGAAAGCATTGAATAATGCTTTCCTATGGGGAGGTCTAATGCGCGTGTGCGGCCATTAGGTCTCCACCGCCGGCGCGAAGGACATCGGAGCTGGACTCCAGTAAGTCACTGAAGGGGTTTTAACCTCTTCAGCAACTTGGGATGGGGGGTGGGAGGGAGAGGGGCACTGCAGGGTCCTGCAGAGCCAGGGAAACAAAATATTTTCCTGGCACTGGAGAGTCCCTTTAAGAATCTGCTGAGATGACATTCTAGAACAGCTGAATAAACTCATGTTATTCCCATATATCTACTGGAAAAAATATATTTGCATTAGATTATTAGATAATGGCAGTAAATAATACTTATTCAGAGGCAATGTCAAATAATCAGATTTTTTTTAAGTAGAGACTGTAGCTGTATTAGTCCGGTGATAGAAAAAAGGTATTATAAGATACGAATCTTATCTGTTGTTTTACATCTGATTATTTAATAAAGTTATTTGAAAACCATATGATGGCATTTTGTTAGCGTGTCATTGCTGTAAACAAATGTAAGTTCACATGAGGTAAAATGTATTTATTGTAGATTACACTTAGTTTGTATTAAATAGTAGGGCATTGTTGACTAAATGTTTTTAATTTGTTCCCTGTGTTTATAGAGCAGATTGTAATGCTCTATAGGGCCATACAAAATCTCATGAATGGTTACCTTTAAGTTCCATTTTGTAACTGGTCCCCTTTAGAATGCACTATCACAAAGACAGCTTTGGAATTGTATCATAATATAAAAAGGATCAGACAGCCCACATGATCTTGCACAGTCACTGCTCACTTTTAAATATACAAAATTAAACCCTGCACTCCCACTAATCCCGGGCAGCAGCAATGACTATAATACACATCAGCCCCAATATAAACAAACAAAAACCCAGTTTATAGCACTTCCAATTTTGCAATAAATAGGAATAATCCCTTCTTGACGCCAGAATGGCAGCCAGATCTCTCCTTGCATCAACAGCAGCTGTACTAGATCAACTTGCATGCAAGACAGTGCCATTGCTATACATTTTCCCCATAGATTATCATTACGTTTTATTATCACAATGTATAAAGTGTCAACATGTTCTACAGAACAGTACAAAGGGTAGATAAGACATGGAAGACAACGCAATGAGACAAATATGACTTATAGACTAAGGAGAACAAGAGATGGTAAGGGTAATGTCTTAATGAGCTTACAGACTAAAGAAAGTAGGGTAAAATCACAAAAAAAGATTATGGCGAAGTACATTTTAATCAAAGTAAAAACAGATTGCATTAATAATATAAATCTGTAAACATTATGTTATAGAAATCCTAAAGTCCTTTAAGAGATCCCTCTCTACATATCTTAAAACAGAATGCACCTGCCATGGTTGATTATATATTTCCTACCTGTTCTATGTTAAATTTTGTACATGTTGTGTATTAATATTGTTTTTGTATTTTATTGTACCCTATTGTATCAATGCAATGTTTTGTGGACCCAGGGCATACTTGAAAACAAGAGAAATCTCAATGTATCCTTCCTGGTAAAATATTTTATAAATAAATAAAGAGAAGTATCCAGATTACGGAAAACTAAAGGGAGAGGCAGGGAGGTATAGGAGCTAAATAGATATTTGAAATGTAAACTAAAACCCAAAAAATCTCCTTTTGGGAGAATGTGTGCTACAATAGATGTGTTAGTGGTGAAAATTGTGTATAGCTGCTCTACACTAATGTGGATTACCCTTTATTCCACTTGCAGTTAAAGGACCACTCTAGGCACCCAGACCACTTCAGCTTAATGAAGTGGTCTGGGTGCCAGGTCCAGCTAGGGTTAACTAATTGTTTTATAAACATAGCAGTTTCAGAGAAACTGCTATGTTTATCAATTAGTTAAGCCTTCCCCCTAATCCTCTAGTGGCTGTCTCACTGACAGCCGCTAGAGGCGCTTGCGTGATTCTCACTGTGAAAATCACAGTGAGAGCACGCAAGCGTCCATAGGAAAGCATTATGAATGCTTTCCTATGTGACCGGCTGAATGCGCGCGCAGCTCTTGCCGCGCGTGCGCATTCAGCCGACGGGGAGGAACGGAGGCGGAGAGGAGGAGGAGAGCTCCCCGCCCAGCGCTGGAAAAAGGTAAGTTTTTACCCCTTTTCCCTTTCCAGAGCCGGGCGGGAGGGGGTCCCTGAGGGTGGGGGCACCCTCAGGGCACTCTAGTGCCAGGAAAACGAGTATGCTTTCCTGGCACTAGAGTGGTCCTTTAATATAGAGAAAAAGAGTGTGGTAAATAATTAATATATACCTCAAGTGGAGCGCTATAAATGTTGAGGAATTACTTCACAGAATCTTGATTGGATCGTATACGTCGCATACAAATATGAAAAATAAAAATATATAATATAGTGCAGATTGTAGAACACTCGTGCAATTAAGGTGAGTTAGATAAATGGATCACTCACATTTTCTAGAGCCTATATTATTGGCTCGGTAAACTGGACTGGTGTGCTTTTTAGGGCAGCATCCCACCACTATTTCTTGCTGAAATTCCTCTCCGGGAAGATAAAAACTGTGGAAACATCCAATGTGTAATATAAGTAGGTATTATTCTCACCTTTTTTAGAGCCTTAAAGTCCTGGCTCTGATGGTGGCTTTGTGCCACTCTAAGGGGGTTGGCACTTTCCCCAAATGAAGGTACTTGAGGCTTTTGTGGACTTTATATAAAATAAAATCTATTTATTAATACAAATGCACAGCTGACTGAGGAATCTCCAGGAGGAGTGAAAGGCGTATCGGCAATCAGTCCCCAGGCACCTCACATGGGAGGATGGACAAGGGGGATGAGGGCTGGAGTCTCAAACCATTATTCCTGTGGATTATATTAGCAGGGTGGGCATAGTGATATATGTTAACAAATTTCTGCAGGAGTAAAGCATTCGGACAAGAATTGTTAAGAGCCTTTGCAAGCACACCATTGTGCAAGTTTGGGCATGGTCTGGTGGCCTGCCATCACAAAACTCTCAGCAAGTTTATTGAGAGAATGGGATGGAGATTATGGGAAAAGGGTCAATGAGTGATGTATAGGTCTGAGAGGGATGGTTAAATTATGGGGACTCGTATTTCAGCTTTTTCTAAGGCCTCACCAAGTCTAGAATCGTCTCTGTGCACATTGTACCTTAGTAAATCACTGTATTACTTTTTCTACATTCCTTATATGTAATGTGTTATACATAATAACTTACAGCTTATGAAAATGGAATGATAAATGTGTGGCTTGGACCTTAAGGCTTGCAGAGGCGAGTAACTTTTAAGGCACGACTAGTAGCCTAGGATTTGAACGCGCTGCATACAGACATAAGCATTTACAGACATAAGCATTTACTGACATATACATATAGTAATCTTAGGTTTGTTTTCCAAATATATTTTGGCAATCAAACACGTGGTAGTTAGAGAGATGTTTGTTAAGATTAATGTATTATAAATGTATATATGTATACATATATATATAATTCCAGCCTAGTGGAATGACTTTGGAATTGGATACTTACGGCAGAAAGTGTGTCTGAAATTAAAGCAGTATTGAATAACTTAAGATGGAAGCCATGGCTCATGTGGGGTGAAGGAAATGATGTGAAAGGAGATGAGATCCTTTCCATAAAGTAAATGAGTTATGGTACATGGTGTACGTCCTTTTCACGTATCTGTCTCTCGGCAGTCTGAGAAGACAAAGCATTTTCAGACTCATCCAACATTATTCGAGAAGATTCACAAATGAGCAGTAAGCAAATAATAAAATATTATTTCAGAAAGGACACTGGTGAAAATAAAACTGTATTACATATTAGTTCCTGAGTGTTTTTTCTTGATAAATTTATACCCTACTTTACTGCTCTCTCTGGCTCATATTCACTCCATGAGAGCTGCCATTTTAAATGTTCCACGGTCACGTACACCATTTATGTAACTAAACTTGGTCGTCATCTCCCCTATTCAATCATTACTTTCCTTGGACCTCCAAGATTGGAACTATATGCATTCCAAAAATGATATAGAATTTGCATTACTCCAAGGCTAACATAGATTGTTATGGAATTTGGGTAATCTGATATTCTTCTGCAATGTTTTTGGATTAATCTAACCAATCTTATACAAGTGAAGATCACATTAGTTTGTGGTTTAGGCAAATACTTTCCTATTTTTCCCTCTTTGAGAGCCGGACAGCATCCTGAAATATCATGCAGTGGGTTAAAGTGCAACATTTCTCCTGTGGTGGTCCTAATAGATAGTTTCATCCCTCTAACAAAGTGGACAATAGAACTTTATCTTGAGTCCAGCTGTAGAAAACATCCGGAAAACCATTAGCCTGGGAATAGAAAAGAAAAGTCAATGGAAACAGACATGTTTCATTACTCTATCACAGTTTATGTCTTAAGCAAACACATCAGTGGAAAAGCCCGTGACATTAAACATATCCACACAATAGGTCAAATTGACACGGACTTAAAATGATATTTTTCATGTGTGATTAATCAAACTAGTCAGAGCAGATGAGTTCACTCCACTCACTTACTGTGGTAGGTAAAAAGTGTTTTATTCCACCCAGCTGTCATAATCAATAAATAATACATTTGAAAGTGACAATAATGTTTGTTTGTTGTTTTTGGAACAAGGAAATTACTAAATGAGAAAAAAGTGTGATGGGACTTATAAAAACTTTACAGAAGGTAATGTATGCCAATATGTTTGTACCAGATTAACCTATTTTAACAACACAATTGTGTTTATAATCTAGGGGTACAAGGTGAAAGCGCACACAATAGAAGAAATGTTACCTCAAATGCACAATACACTTGATAAAAGATGTTATGAATATTTCCTATACAATGATCAAAATAAAACACAACATAGTGTAATCTGTATAAATATTTAGTGAGAAGAGGTTAGAACTCAAAACACTCACAATTTTTTGAGCCCATTAAAGTTGGCTCAGAACTTATAGAGCATGCATGTGCTGGAGGTTTGCTTTGACTTGACAGCTGTTTCCACTGGAAGGAGGACACCATTGCATAGGTCATACTGGACCACTGTTTTCTGCTCTGAAATAATTCCTGATTTCAACTTTCTACCAACTGTGGGACCTAATCTATAGAGAAAAACAACTGTCTATGTCCCTAAAGGAGACATAAAGGCTCTATAAGTTCAGAGCCAACTTTAATGGGCTCAAAAAATTGTGAATGTTTTGAGTTCTAACCTCTTCTCACTAAATATTTATACAAATTACACTATGTTGTGTTTTATTTTTATCTTTGTATAGGACATATTCATAACGTCTTTTATCAAGTGTATGGTGCATTTAAGGTAACATTTATTTTATTGTGTGCGCTTTCACCTTGTTCCCCTGGATGGTATATTTTCTTAAGTATATAAAGTGACAATATACTTGAGTGATTTAGCACCACACTTATATATTCCTAAGCGCCACCTATATCTTTTTCTTACAATTGTGCTTATGCTTACTCCCAGTTAAAGGACCACTATAGGCACCCAGACCACTTCAGCTTAATGAAGTGGTCTGGGTGCCTGGTCCATCTAGGATTAACCCTTTTTGCTGTAAACAGCAGTTTCAGAGAAACTGTTAGTACATAGTTACATAGCTGAAAAGAGACTTGCGTCCATCAAGTTCAGCCTTCCTCACATTTGTTTTTTGCTGTTGATCCAAAAGAAGGCAAAAAAACACAGTTTGAAGCACAATTTTGCAACAAGCTAGGAAAAAAATTCCATCTTGACCCCAGAATGGCAGTCAGATTTATCCTTGGATCAAGCAGTTATTAACCTACATTGAAAGATTATATCCTTGAATATTCTGTTTTTGCACGTATGCATCTAGTAGCTGTTTGAACATCTGTATGGACTCTGATAAAACCACTTCTTCAGGCAGAGAATTCCACATCCTGATTGTTCTTACAGTAAAAAAAACTTTCCTTTGCCTTAGACGAAATCTTCTTTCTTCCAGTCTAAATGCATGGCCTATGTAAAGTCCGGTTTGTGAATAGATTTCCACACAATGGTTTGTATTGGCCCTGAATATATTTCTATAATGTTATCAATGTTATGTTTACCTTAGGGTTAATCCAGCCTCTAGTGGCTGTCTCACGAGTATGTGGCTGTCTCACGAGTATGTTTTCCTGGCACTATAGTGGTCCTTTAAGAACATATTTATATTATTTTATAATTCCCAACACTCACTGGCCTTTGTCTTTCTGGAACTGGTACTGAAATCAGAGGGGATGAAAAGGTACAAACATGGCCTGATTTCCCATTAGGCATGAGCAAGAACCTGCTTACAGGTGCATGCCTGATTGGGGTCCCTACTCTGCCTATTCAAATCCCCCTATTTATCTTGCCCTGTCAGAGCCCTGCCAGGAGCGAGAAGAACAGCCAGAGCCCCTGCCGTGCAACTGCAGTACAGCTGGCGTTAGTTTTCTGAAACTCTAAGCACTGTCCCCTGCTGGCTGCGCTCTACTCTGTGATATGCACAGACTAAGCCACATGGGGTATGTGCTTAAAGGATCACTATAGGCACCCAGACTACTTCAGCTCAATGTAGTGGTCTGGGTGCCAGGTCCCCCTAGTTTTAACCCTACAGCTGAAACCATAGCAGTTTCAGAGAAACTATGTTTACACTGCAGGGTTATTCACGGAGTAAATTGCACTTACTTGACGCTGGACATCCTCACGGAGTCCAGATTTAAAAAAGATTGCTGCCAAAATTAACATTGGCAGTTTAGACACATGGGCAAGAGAGGAAACTAGACACATGGGGGAGGGAGGGGAGGAAATGAGACATATGGAGGGCTACGGAAGGGGCAAAAGAGACAAATAGAGGCTTTAACTATTGCCATTAGATTTTTGTCGTGTCGACTAAAATCTACTGGAGATTTATTTGACTAAAATCTACTGGAAATTCAGTCCACTAAAACTAGACTAAAACTAAAAAATTCAGATAACTAAAATACAACTAAAATTAAAATGGCAAAAACTAAATTGAAAGTTGCTGCCAAAATTAACACTGGCAGTTAAGACACATGGGCGAGGGAGGAAAGGAAATGAGACACATGGGGTGGAGGGGGAGGGGAGGAAGTGAGACATATGGGGGGCTAGGGAAGGGGCAAAAGAGACAAATAGAGGCTTTAACTATACCCATTCGATTTTAGTTGTGTCGACTAAATCTACTGGAGATTTAATCCTCTAAAACTAGACTAAAACTAAAACAATTCAGATGATGTAAGTACAACTAAAACCAAAATGGCTTTTTAGACAAAAGTCTATGACTAAAACTAAATTAAAATTTGCTGCCAAAAGTAACACTGATGCTGACCTACTGAGACTGTACCCAAATTAACCAGTCTATAAAGAACTCTTTTAACATAAGGACCTATTTCGGATTATCAAGAACAATAAGGTCTAGTATCTTTTTGAACTATATTTAATTGTTAGCCTTGTATTTTTCCTCATTACCATTAGACGCAACCTGTATTTTTTTTTGTGAGTTCCTCCGTTTATCTCTTTTGGGGTTGAGATAAACGGAGGAACTCACAAGATAAAATACAATGCTGCCTGGGGGCAGCACTGTACCTACCCCTTTTTTGTCTTCTACTAAAAATTGTGGATTGTTTGAGAGTAATGGTTTACTTTTACAAAGATATTGAGCAGCTACTACAGAAGACTAACTTCTAATTTAGAGACGTACTAATTTTACCACATTGTTTAGTACAGTTTATATTAAAGGAAAAACTATAACAACTACAACTTGCTTGTTATGGTACCTGTTGTGCCTATTTAAAATGGTTTGAGTCCTTACAATTTTTCGGGCACAAGGGCACTCTTTTTCCAGGATTACCTATAAACATCTTCCAAACCCTAAGCACAACTAATTAATGAAATCAAGGATGATATCTCTAAAATTGTCAACCTAAAACCATTGGTTTTTAACCATAATCTCTAATTTATTTGATATTATGTAAGCATTTGGATATATAGCTTATAAAGACAAAAAATAAATAAAAAAATTCTTAAATAAAAACTTTAGAGATGGTGGCAAAGGCAAAATAAAATATGTCTACTTACAAACTAGAACATGTTACAACAAACCTAAGAGGAGGGTGTATGTCAAATCTCCCACATTAAAGACAGGTATTTAGAATTTATCAGATAGAGAATAAATGCCTATAGGGTATTGACAGCAAATTGCCTCTGTCTTCTTTATCACCTCTAGAGAAATCTATAATCATTATAGAATGGAAGAAAATGGAAATAGTATATTGCTTCAAGAATCCAATATGTATTTCCTATTATATTGTTAGTACAAGAGTATTGTCTTGACCACGAGATTATACGGATTAATCTCTCGCTATTCATCTACATCTATGAAAATTGAAATAAAAATAAAAATTGTGAAAACCCATCTTGTTTTCTTGCTATATGAATATCTTATTTTTTTCTTCCAATTTTTATGCCGCATGCTTTTGCTATTTGTTTAGATGTTTTGGAATTATAGTGGCTAATACATTTTAATACAAACTTACATAGTTACAAAGTTGAAAAGATACGTGTGTTTCTCTAGTTCAGTCTTTCTCACATTTGTTTTTGCTGTTAACCTAAAATAAGGCAAAAAACCCAGTCTAAAGCGCTTCCAAAAAACCCTTCTGGATCCCAGAATGGCAGTCAGATAGCTCCTTGGATCAACAGCAGCTGTACTAGATCAACTTACATGGAAGACAGTGCCATTGCTGTACATTTTCCCCATAGATTATCATTATGTTTTATTATCACAATGTATAAAGTGTCAACATGTTCCACAGAACAGTACAAAGGGTAGATAAGACATAGAAGTAAATGCAATGAGACAAATATGACTTATAGACGAAGGAGAACAAGAGATGGTAAGGGTAATGTCTATTATTACCCACTAATCTAAAAGTATATCCCTGTATATTTTGTTTTTATAACTATTTATCCAATTGCTGTTTAAACATCTGTGTAGACTCTGATTAAACCACCTCTTAGGCAGATAATTCCACATCTGTATTGTTCTTACAGTAAAAAAAAGTCCTTTGCCTTTTATATTAAATCTCTTTTCTTCCAGTCTAAATGTGTGACCTCGTGTCTTCTGTATACATACCATAACCATAACACGGTGGGACAGCGGTTCTTCCATGCAAATAATTTTAAAAATGCTTTCATTTTCTATGTGGTGATTAGGGTCTAATAAAATTCTGGTTGGGATATAAGCCTAAACCATGCACTTTGCAGGTACTTCTTTGGTACTTAAATTCTTTTTTTATTTCTTGATTTTCTTGGCTTTTATCTTCACTTTAGCTGATTTCTACTTCCACTGTTTTTCCTTTTACTCACATTGCACTCCTCTTTGTAGGCGATGTGCACATTACAAGAGATGTAAATGATTTATTATTTATTTATTATTGCCATTTATATAGCGCCAACAGATTCCGTAGCGCTTTACAATATTATGAGAGGGGGATTTAACTATAAATAGGACAATTACAAATAAACTTACAGGAACAATAGGTTGAAGAGGACCCTGCTCGATCGAGCTTACATTCTATAGGAGGTGGGGTGTAAAACACATTAGGACAGGAATTTACAATCAAATAAGGTGGGCTGCCCTTTAGGAGAGGGCAAGAGACAGGTATGTGAGGTAAGGGTTAGTCTTGGAGGCCATAAGCTTTCCTAAAGAGATGGGTTTTAAGGCACTTCTTAAAAGATGCAAGACTAGGGGAGAGTCTGATATGATCTATAAATGCCAACTTTTGTATAAGATTGCATTCTACACGTTGGCCATAATTATTTTATTTTTTTACTTTTTCATTATGAAAATAATGATTAAGCCGTGTACGCATGTTGTCATGCTCCTTCTTTGATTTATATGTCGACTTTAGCTTGGTATACACAAACATGGCAATAGAACATTTATTGGAAAAGGTTTAATTAAATGCATAGAGTCTGCAAATAAGTCACAACTATTGTACTACCATGTTAGTACAAATTGTAAGTTAATTTGCTTAATTGTTCTTAAACGTTCTATTATTTTTACAAGGCTATAAAAAAAACTCCAGTATTTGTATTTGCCTTTGTTAAAAAGGCACTCTACCCAATATAATCTTTACAGCTCGCGGTGGTAGTTAGGCTGCCTAGATTGTCCTGGCCCTTTCCCCTGGTGTAACATCAAACTGTTTACTGTAATGATTGGATATAAACCAGGACACATGCTCCCTGCTTGGCCTTGCATAAATGTGAAATTAAAAGGTTAATTCAAGCACAATGTCCACTTCATTGATTGAAAGTGGTCATGGTGCCTGGAGTCTCTATGTGCAGCTCTTCGATTTGAAATGCTGCCCATACAGAGATTAAGCCCTTAGCTGCCAGAGGTGGTAACTCCATCTCTGGCAGCATCATTTTATAGCCCAGAAAAAAATTCCAGGCTGGCCAATGTCAATTTTGTGCCAAAATTAGCATCTGACATCAGCACGCACAGCATGCTAGGACAAGACAGTCAATGGTGGCTCGGCCCCCTCCTCCATGGCACCTTTGTCCTCCCAGACTTCCCTTTTGCTCCAACAAAGGAGAGTGAAATTAGCCAAGGAGGATTGGACTGACAGGAGAACTTGGACTCGGCAATAGAATGGAGGTGATTTTAAGAGCAGTTGTTTTTATATTTTAGGGAGCCTCCCACCTTTTATGAAAACGCTGTTTTTTGGTTGAAGTAAACCTTTAACATTTTAGCATTATCAGTGTTATTATTGCCCAACCTAGACGCCATTGATTGGCTGAGAGTGCTTGAAGCAGGTTAGACCAATAATCCCAGGAAATCGATGTTAAATAAAATTTTAATTTACACTGATACTGCTAAAGTGTTAAGTCTACTTTATCAATGCAGCCGAGGACAGGGTGGTCCCTGGACTTTAAGAACAGCTCTGATTTATGTCAAACCAGGTGCGGTGGTGATGTAGAATTATTTAAAAATCTTTATTGCACCTGTATTGAATTATTGTACTAACTCCATTTTAATCTCACATAACCTCACATTATGACAAACCCTCCATTTTGTCTACATTACATGACAGAATTTCCTAACAGCATTTAGTATAATGAATAGTATAATGAATAGAGACTGTATTTTCTAAAAAGACATAGCTGACTCCGGAATTATTGAATCTCCTGTAACATGCAACAAAGTATAACCAAGGCCAGAGCCAAGGCCATGAGAACACTGTACTAATGAAATGTTCTATTCATAAAAAGAACCTTGCACCTGACCACGAGTCTGACATCACTAACTGCCCAAAATGACGCTCAAGCCCCCCTTCCCACCGAGTAAGCCTCATGCTGGGAGAGATGGCGCTTGAGCCATCTGTCCACACCCGTGTCCAGAACAATACCACCTCCCGGTGGGAGGACACCTAGCTAGTCACTCAAATCCCTGAGCCAATTAATAATATTGATGGGTGGACACGGATATAGCCACTTAACATTTAATCCAATTAATGATGTTTATTTGTCATTATCTGATATTCAATGATGATGTCATTTTGCCTTTAAAAGGGTCTGCATACCCGTTTTCTAACCAGATGTCATTAAATTTTCTGAAGTGCTTTTAACCTGAACTGCATGTGTCAGTGTGAACTTACTTCTGCGTATACGCAATTTAATCATCTCAGATTTGGACAGGAACAGATAGACATTTAAACATATTTGTTTATTTCTAAATTAATCTATATGAATTGGTTATGTTGCTTAAATTGGTTCTTTAAATGCAAAAGTTAACACAATTTTCTGAGTTAATCCCTTTGTGACAAGCTACATACCCTGTACATTGCCATGACTAATACATGTAGTGACGGCCGACACACAAGGTAAGGCATGTCATTATTGTGATCGGCTCTCAAGGTGATCACTCAGCCTTCCTTATGCACCTTCTAGAAGATGTATTTCAAAAACAATCTAGATTCAAAACTAGCTAGATTTCAAATGTCTTCTTAGAGAAAAGCATTTCACACCCTACCCCAATAATCAATGTGCTGTGGTAATAGGTAATGATATATAGGCAGCTATGGATACATTCCAAGAAGGAATTAATACTTATTTAGGTCAGGATAAGTAGGCTTCTGACAATTTGACTTATAACATCAATCTGTTATAGGAATGCTGAAGTGGGTATTATGAAACATAGAGGTTACAAAGAAATCTGTATGATAAGATGATCCCTATATCAATATAGCAAAGTCCTTAGACACAAGACAAGTTCAGAGATCAATAATACTTTAAAAGTACGTAAGCTCACTTGAGCAGGGCCCCCAAACTCCCTTTGTTCCTGTGCGTCCCACTTGTCTGGTTACAAATACAGGTACATGTCTGTTAGTCCACCCACTGTACATCAGTGCAGAATTTGTAGGTGGTTTATAATGGGGATGTACCGAAATTTCGGCTGCCGAAAATTTCAACCGAAAATGGGCCTATCCCATTTTGGCAGAAAATGGGTAAAAACTGCCGAAAATTACACCAGGCCCGATCCTGGGTGGGTGCACAGGGTACACTACTCCCAGGCGCAAGGTGATTGCGGGAGAAAGGGGGCGCCGACCGCCCTCATTGCAGCTAACTGATAAGGCTCAGTGATGTATTTTATTTTTGTGCAGCACTGAGGGCTTCTTCTTGCGCTGTGCCTTTACCTCCCTTTGCTTCTGAAGTGATCCTTCGTGGGAAGCTGACACTAAGGTAGCGTGCAGCTCCATAAGAGAACCCCACACACTAAATCAGCAGAGTGTCATGTGACTACCTGGTGCTCACTTTGAAACATGCAGAGCATGCCACACAGGATTTCGATGAGCCAACCGTCCTTGCCATGACAGGAATTACAGCAGGGACCATCAAGGTGTCTGCAGAGCTGGTGTTGGCTCTGTGAAAGAGACAGGTGCTGCTTGGGAAGGAGAGGTATGGATAGATGGAACAGAGGTACGCCTAAGAAGAGGGAAAAGTGAGAGAGATGGAAGAAGGGGGGAAATTGAGAGATGGAAAAAGGGGAGAAGTAAGAGACATGGAAGAAAGGGGAGAGAGACATGGAAGAGGAGGGGAAGTGAGAGACATGGAAGAAGGGGGGGGAGAGAAACATGGCTTGTAGTTTATAGGCTTGTAGTTTTTCATATTAGATTTATTAAATCCATTAAAAAGTCTAATATTAATACAATTATAGAAAAAAAATATTTTAAAATCATTTGTGGGAAAAAGTCATTTTCGGATTTGGTTTTCGTCCATGGGCATCCCTAGTTTATATATAACAATAATATCAATAATAAAAAAAAAAAGTAAGTGACCTGTGACTTTCCTGAAACGACTTGGAAGGAGAAACATAATAGCAATCTGAAGTTTAACTTCCAGAATTATGGACAAAGATTCTATGCTGTCAGACAGTGAAGTATTGGAAAAAATCACGATAATTCAAAAGCTAACCACAGAGCATCCTTTAGAGGGGACAATAGCCCACAAAAAGAACTTGCTAGGAGTGGCAAATAAACTAAATAAAAATTAACATATGCAATGTACAATTCATCCACGTAACAAATCGCTGGGTATAATTTGGCTCATAAAAAGTAAGTATCCTAACAAAAATAAATGTTACTGGTAAACCTACAATAAAAGCTAAACAGTTTAACATTCCACCATACTGTAGTTACATGGGATTTGTGCATTGGGAGGTCTTCTCTTGACCATGGATCTATTACATTTAACTTTTCTGTGTATTTGTGTGTGTGTACATTTATAGCATATTCGTTAAGAATTTACATTTGCTTGGGCAGAACCATCGTCTCTTCTTTCATGGTTTTCTCGTTTATTGTACTTCGTGTACGATTAAATAGTTTATGCACGTATTGCATCTAGAATATTTATTTTGCATATGTAATATATTTGTGCTTAATAAATAATATTAACTTTAATATATCATGCTTCAAAGAATGGGTTTTCAAACAGAGTGATTGTACCGGTTTATGTTAAATGTCATTTTTCAGATGACATATTGCCAGTAAGTCATTTGGGAAGATTCCTATTCTTGTCACTCTAGAACAATTCTGATAAATCTCCACATGCTGACAGAATAATCAACTTTCCATTTACCAGTATTGCTGTATGTTATCTAACAGACTAATAGCTTTTAATGGGGGTCTTCTTAATGTGTTTATCTTGTGGCAGTGTGTAATCTGATACAGAGATTTGCCAGTAGTCTTGTTCTTATTGGTGTAATCTGCAATAATAGAAAGAAAACAGATTATTAGACTAACCTCTTACCAACAGCTGAAATGGTTCCTTTGGAATCATGCTTGAGAGACATACCCAGTGTTCTAATCTACGTACTCATCTGTTGATTATTCAATATTGCTGAAACGATAATGGACTTGTTTACTGCAAATTGGGTTGTGCAAAGGTTTTTCTAGTAATTCTGTTAAGAAATAGGATGTTACACCATTACTATGAGCAATCCTTTCCTACTAAATTTCTCCTGGAGTGCTCTGTGAGGATGGTTTATTTACCTTTCCATTTAAATGGGCTCCGCCATGCCATGTCATAAACATTTATGACTCTATAGCATCTTTAATTGTGTGCTGTTAAAATACATTTTTGTCTATATAGTAGGTACTGACAAAAATACTTCCATGAGTGAAGAAGTGGATCATTGAACGGGAGGGATACAGTAAGGAATGTTGCCAGTGGAATGACAAGTATTACTTTTAGATATCTAGTTTTTACTGTTTTTAGCATTAAGTGCCAACGCATTCTGCACCTCTTATACCACCTTGTGAAATAAAGATTTACTTTTCAATCCATCCAAATAAATAATATAGATCAGGGGTACATAAAAGGTAGATCCCCAGGTGTTTTAAAACTACAGCTTCCATGATGCTTTGTCCTTCTAAAGGCATTCTAAAGGAATGCAAAGCATAAGGGAGTTGTAGTTCTACTATATCTAGGGATCTATTTTACGGGCACACTTGATATAGATCAATACATTGATTTTTTTTTCTTCTTTCTTTCTCTTTCTCGTCCTTCTCATATTGGTAATATATCCTGGTCAGACCCTATTGATATCTCTATTAATTAATCTACGTCTTAGTTTGTCTGTCCTCAGTAGTCCACCTTATCATTGTGAAGCCTTTCTCTGGTCGGTCTGGGAGCTTACCCAGAGCAAGTCTATTAACATATTCCCGTTTTATGAGAGTGTGCGTAGTGTACAACAACGTGAATCTTGATACAAACTGAGCAGGTTGTAAACACAAAATAAATATCACACCAATACAATAGCCACTGGAAAAGAACAGCTTAGATAATTTATAAGGTGACTAGAAACATGATTAGAGCATTTTAACCAAAATTTATCATTTCTGTGGTTGATTTAAAATAAAAATGTGTTAACTCTGCAATAGTTTTATTAGTGTTTCCTGTCAGTTACTGTGGCTGTGCCCTTTTGTATTCATACCATTCAATGTATTGTAAAAATAAAAAAAAATACATGTTTTAAGATTGCACCGTTGTTTGTGTTTAGTTTTGGGGTTCCCTGTATAATTTGAAGCAATCTGTTGCATCTACCATCAGTACCTTAATGATTCTTACCATGCGGCATTATGCAAATGGTTGCTCTAAATAAAGTGAGTGCACTATAAATGAGAACTTATATCCTCATGTTAGGAATGAGATCACTATTTTCTGTACATGATCTTGTCTAATTTGCTATGCAGTAATGGCTATGCAGTAATGGCTGACAACATCAGTTTGCAATTGAATTGTTGGTGTGCAAATATGTGTGTAATAAATTAGAATGTTTTTGTTTTTTTTTAGTTTTAGGTAGAAATAGCCACATTAGAAAAAACTCCAGCTTGGCTAGTTTGGCCTAGAAATGGAAAGTTTTTCCTCAATTCACAGATTAATAAATACACCTTTTCGTTGTACATATACATTTGGTGCCCATTCACTCAACAGGAAATTGTGGTGAGTAGAATACAAAACTACAAAATTCAAACTAAAATGATGAATATGTTACTAAAGCTGAGTTGAGAAATATCGCAAAATCTGTTATTTCAGAATACATTTAGCAATTTGGTTTTTAATTACTATTTAGCAAATAAACACCTGTAAATGTTTTATTTTGTTAATAAAGTCTGTTATAACATTGAGTGTTTTATTATATAATATCATATTATATATTATATTTTATATATCTATACAGGGAGGTGTACTTTTTTTCTGACTATCTATTTTCCTTGTATTTCTTTTTATGGTTGAAAACAATAAATATTTAACACATTATCTAAGAATATTTGGGTCACATTAGCCTGTAAAATGCCTGATTTTAATAGCACAAGGCATTTATTACGCGTCACGTGTTTGGCTTTGTTTAGGTGATATATTTTGAGATGACAGCATACTAGATAACCTTGTAAACTCTGTACCTGGATAATCTTAAATTCCTGCCCACACCCTGCTTTTACCTTTTCATGATCTTGATAAAACTACCAGATTCCTCTGTTCCTTAATTACCTGAGGCAAGCAATGTCATTTGCAACAAGTCATTGCTGCAAGATGCATTCAAACTAAATCCCGACAATCTACTGACATTAGGTATATACAGGGCAGTTTGAAGGAATTTGGGGGCCCCAAGCAAAACGGACATGGAGGCCCCCCCAAACTCCAACCCCCCCACCCCCCACATGCACGCAAGGCCTACAGGAACCACAACACAGCCATACAGTTTAAGTTCACCCACACTTTATATCAATAAAAAATGTTTACAGTGCAAATACTGCTTAGAGCTCTGCACTGCCCCTTAGTGGTCTTTCATCTCCCCCCACCCTCCCCTACCAGTCTCTTCTCACGCCCCCATATTCTCCTCACCCCGCCCTCCCTGTGTTCTCCTCATCTCCGCTTCACCTCACCCCCCTCCTTGTGTTCTCCTCATCTCTGCTTCTGCTCACCTCCCCCTTCCATGTGTTTTCCTCATCTCCTCACCCCCTCTCCCTGTGTTCTTCTTACTCCATGCCCCTATGTTCTTCTTAGTCCCCTCCTACCCTCCCTGTGTCCTTCATACTCCCCCTCCCTGTATCCTTCTTACTCCCCTCCCCCCTCCCTGTGTCCTTCTTACTCCCTCCTCCTCCTCCCTGTGTCCTTCTTACTTCCCCATCCCCCTCCATGTGTCCTTCTTACTCCCTCCTCCCCCCATGTGTCCTTCTTACTCCCTCCTCCTCCTCCCTGTGTCCTTCTTACTTCCCCCTCCCCCTCCATGTGTCCTTCTTACTCCCCTCCCCCTTCCCTGCGTCCTTCTTACTCCCTCCTCCCCCTCCCTGTGTCCTTACTCCCCTCCCCCCTGTGTCCTTCTTACTCCACTCTCCCTGTGTCCTTCTTACTCCCCCTCCCCCTCCCTGTGTCCTTCTTACTCCCCCCTCCCCCTCCCTGTGTCCTTCTTACTCCCCCTCCCTGTGTCCTTCTTACTCCCCCTCCCTGTGTCCTTCTTACTCCCCCCTCCCTGTGTCCTTCTTACTCCCCCCTCCCCCCTCCCTGTGTCCTTCATACTCCCCTCCCCCCTCCCTATGTTCTTTTTACTCCCCCCTCCCTCCCCCCTCCCTATGTTCTTTTTACTACCACCCCCTCCCTCCCTCCCTATGTTCTTCTCACCTCCCCTTCTCTGGCTGTAGCATTGCGGAGCTCCTCTTCCTCCTGTCAGTCCGGCCGGGTACCGCGTGGTAACAGGAGATTCAGTTTCCTGTTCCCAGCCGGACTGACAGGAAGTGCACACTGAGTGCTCACTTCCTGTCAGTCCGGCCGGGAACAGGAAACTGAATCTCCTGTTACCACGCGGTACCCGGCCGGACTGACAGGAGGAAGAGGAGCTCGGCCACGCTACAGCCAGAGAAGGGGATGTGATGACGAGGACTGCTGCAGCCGCCTGAGGCTCTCTATAGAGCGCTCAGGCGGCTGCAGCCTTATAGTAAGTACCGGCTCTGCTTGGGGCCCCGGGCCAGCTCGGGGCCCCAAGCAGTTGCTTGGTTTGCCTGTCCGGTAGCGATGGGCCTGGGTATATACATAAAGAAATTAGGATTTATCCTACAAATGAAAAATAAGGTATGGCTGTTAATACTTCACTCTGTGAATGGCGGAACTTGTTAATCTGTTTTCTTCTTTACAGTAAAGAGATTGAAAGGATTGTGGTCAAGATCATTTGCATGCATTATGAACTCTCCGTTACAACGGTTGTTCTTTTTTTTTTTCTCAAAACAACTATGTTAAATGACATCTTTCTTTAATTTTTTTCTGCCCCTGTTTCAATAATTGCACACAAACATGGTATTCTCTAACATGTGAATTGTCAGGAAATAAAATAGTAATAATAGAATCTTACTTTTTTTTTTTAAAGATTCTTTATTTTTCAATTTTCATATTTCGCATACAAAAAGTCGTATGTACGTTTTAACAGAAAAAAGAGGTTGGTTATATGGGTAATAACAATAAGGTACGACATTGTATTGTTTGCACTGTAGTCTGGCATAGAGGTTTGTTGGTTTGCATTATACCTTTCTTTGAGGACCGTAGTATGTGGGAGGTCGTGCGTGCGACCTCACAGGTTATTTTATCAATGGTCATATGTCGTTGAGGAGATCGTGGTTTGTCTGAGGGGATAGTGGTCCGGGTTGAAAGTGTGTCGGCGAAGAGAGGTGATATAGTTTATAGGTTTGTTAAGCCAGGTGGTTCGGAGGTAGTCGTTCTTTTGTTAGGGAGGGGGGGAGCAGTTGTCATAGGGGCTGCAGCCTTAGATTATTCTTTGGTTGCGGCTATATCATCAGACCCTAGCATTTGAGTCGGGTGCTGTAATCAGTAGGGTTGTTGGGCAGGTGGGGGGTATTTGAGGGGTAAAGGGAAAGACTACATAGAAGGGGGGAGGTGTTGCTGCCCTCCTGAGTAACCCACCGGGCTCCGGATGGGTCGGGTGAGGCTGTGGGGTGGTTGTGTGGGTGTCAGACGCCATTTTCATTGTACGTTAGTGGCTTTATTTGAGTGGTCTCTCAGATCACCATGGTAGGGTGCTGTGTCCTTCTATCCACGGGTCCCAGACTTTGTGAAATGATTAAGGGGTGTCGTGTATTTGCGCTGTTAGTCTGTCCATATCTATGCTGTCCGTGATTTTTGTGTGTATTTGAGGGTGAGTGGGTATACGTTGTGTGGACCATATTTCCGCAATTGCTCTGCGTGTGGCTAGGGCCACTCTTGCTATGAGTTTGTTTTCGTTACGGGTGAAGATGTCTAAGGGTTTGGAGAGTAGTAGGGACCATGGGTCTCGGGGTACCGGTTTGTCAAGTATTCTGGTTAGGAGAGTCGTGATTGTTTCCCACAGGGGGGTGAGTTTTGGGCATGTCCACGAGCAGTGGAGGAATGTACCAGTTTCGCCACATAATTTCCAACAAAGGTTGGTGGGGCTTCGTTTCATAGCCTTTAAACGGCAGGGAGTGAGGTACCATCTGAAGAGCATTTTGTATGCCTGCTCCTGATGGGTGACGCAGATTGAAATGGATTTAATGGATGCCCAGATGTCAGCCCAGTCTGTGGGGTCCTCGGGGGGTCCGAGATCTTTTTCCCATGCCGTGATGTATGGGAGGGCTATCTGAGTGTGATGTGTGGTTAGTGTCATGTAAATAGTTGATATTTGGCTCTTTCTGGATGGTGAGTGAAGGGTGTCTCTTTCAAACCCGGTCAGGGACGAGGTGGCTGCCATGCGAACCGTATCCGTTGCTGCGAAGCTTCGGAGTTGGAGGTAGCGGAAGTAGTCAAATGTGGTTAAGGTTTCAGGATTGGGGATTTCGGTGTATTGCAGGAGCTTGCCGTTGGGATAGAGGTGTCCTAACCTAACTATGTCGCGATCTTCGAAGTGGGCATAGTGTTGTGGTGTGAGGCCAGGTAGGAACATTTTGTTGCGGAGGATTGGGGTAAGGGGCGATAGGCCTGTGGACAAGTCAAATTTATCGCTGAGTCGGTCCCAGAGGTCCAGGGAGTGGGTGATTGTCGGGGAGGTGGGGGGTGGCAGTGGTCTATATTGCCTTTGAAGCCACATGTATTGGGAGGGGTGGTCTCGGCCAAAGATGAGATGTTCCAGGTCTACCCATCGTTTGTGTGCGGGGGGAAGATGCCAGTGCTGGATTTGTGTCAGGTGGGCTGCATGTAGGTAGTGTGTGAGATTGGGGAGGCCTAGACCTCCGGAGAGTTTGGGTACATATAGTGTGGCTCTACGGACACAGGTTTTTTCCCCGTTCCAAATGAATCGGTCTATGGCAGTTTGTAGTCGTTTGAGGTCAGTTTTATTACAGGGGATGGGTAGTGCTTGGAAGGCGTAGAGGAATTTGGGTAGGAGGTTCATTTTGACGGAAGCTATTCTTCCTAGCCAGGATATGTTCATCGGTTTCCAACGTTCCAGGTTTAGGAATGCTTTCTGGAAAAGTGGGGGGTAATTGGCTGTGCAGATACGGAAGGGGAGATCCCGTTTCAGGGAGCGGATAACGGGTTCTGTGAGGTTGAGCAGCATGAGGTCTGATTTAGTGGCATTGAGTTGGTATCCCGATATCTTTGAGTATTCTTGCAGGGTTGTTATGAGGGCGGTCAGGGTCGGGATGGGGTTGGTCAGGGTAAGGAGGATGTCATCTGCGTATGCTGCGATGGTGAACGTGTCTTCTCTGATCTTGAGCCCCTCAACGTGTGGGTTGTTACGTATGGTCTCTAGCAAGGGTTCGAGGGATATGGCGAATAATAGGGGGGACAGGGGGCAGCCTTGAAGGGTTCCGTTCAGTATAGGAAAGGAGGGAGGGGTAATATTGGGGATTAGTAGCTGTGTGGTCGGAGTGTGGTACATTGCTTGGAGAAAGTGGGTAAGTTCTTGTGGGAATTTGAATTTGCGGAGCACTGCGAAAAGATAGGGCCAGAGAAGGCGGTCAAAAGTATGGCAGTTGGGAGGCGTTTATGGTTGGCGTACCAAATTAGGTCTATGGCCCTTCTGGTGTTGTCTTGTGCTTGTCTGTGAGGGATGAAGCCTACTTGGTCTGGATTGATGAGTCTTGGCAAGAGGGGATTAATTCTTGTTGTCATTACTTTGGTCAGGAGTTTTAAGTCTATGTTTAGGAGTGAAATGGGGCGATAGTGACCTGGGTCCTCATGGGATTTCCCGGGTTTAGGCAGGAGGGTGATGTTGGCTTGTGTCATGTCAGGGGGTAATGGGTTGCCTTTGAGCATTTCATTAAAGACTTTGCATAGTCGTGGGGTGAGTATGTCTCCGAATGATTTGTAATAGATAGCTGTTAAGCCGTCTGGGCCGGGGCTTTTATTGGGTTTCAGGGTTTTTATTGCTGCTTGTAGTTCCTCTGGGGATATGTCTGCTGAGATTAGCATTCTGGCTGTATCGGTGAGGGAGGGGAGGGAAAGTTTCTTGAGGAAGTCATCTGTTAAGAATCGGATAATGTCAGATTGGGGGTCTGGGGTGTGGTTGTAAAGGGACGTAAAGTATTGCTGGAAGGTTTTCCCAATTGTGTGTGGGTCGGTACTCATTGTGCCATCCGGTGTGCGGATCTTAGAGACTCGTTTTGTGTCTGTTAGGTTTTTGAGGCGTTTTGCTAGCATCGAGTCTGCCTTGTTGTCTTTCTCATAGTACTTTTGTTTGGTCCATGTGAGTGCTTTGGCTGTGGTTGAGAGGGAGAGGCGTTTGAGTAGAGCCCTAGCTGTTGTGAGCTGGTCAAGGTGAGAGGGGGTCGGGTGTTGTTTGTGGAGGGTTTCTAGGCGGCCTATTTCAGAAATGGCGTCCATTAGTTGTCTGTTGTGTTGATTTTTGCGTGCTGTGGCTATAGCAATCAGTTTGCCTCTGATAACTGGTTTGTGGGCCGCCCATAGGGTGATTGGGGAGGACACGGAAGGGTCGTTCAGGGTGAAATATTCCTTGATGTCTTCCGCTAGGGACATGGTTATGAGCTTATCTTGTAGGAGTTGTGAGTTGAGTTTCCATGTCCAGGGACGTGTCATGTTGGGGATTGAGAGGGTAAGGGAGATGTCGGCATGGTCCGACCAGGTTATGTGGCCAATGGAGGTGTGTGTGATCCTGGATGTTATGTTTGGGGAGATGAGGAAGTAATCGATGCAGGAGTAAGTGTTGTGGGGGTGGGAGTAGAACGTATAATCTAGAGTTGAGGGGTGTTGGGCTCTCCAGATGTCCAGGAGGTTATGTGTGTGTAGGAAGTGGGAGAAGGGAGCGTCGTTGTGTGACGGTCGTGGGTCGCTCTGGGTTTTGGTGGTGCGGTCAATAGACGGATGGTGTGTGGCGTTGCAGTCGCCACCTACAATGGTGAATGTGGCTTTGAGCGTTGTTAGATGGGCTGAGAATGTTTGCCAGAATGTTGAGTCTGGGGTCGTAGGGGCGTATAAGGAGGTGATGGAATAGGTTGAGGGGCCTATTTTACCCGTGAGCGTGAGGTATCTACCTTGTTTATCTGGGAAAGCTTGGATATCGGTCAGGGGGCAAGATGCTTTGAGTATGATAGCCACCCCTTTGGTTTTGGCTTCTGGAGAATTGGCGAGAAAGCTGCGGTTGTAGTGTTTGTTTTTGAGTGGGAAGTGTTTGTGAGGAGTGAAGTGAGTTTCTTGAATTAGGAGAATGTCTGCTTTCTGGCTGTGGGCCCATCGTAGCAGGGCGTGGCGTTTTTTGGGGTTGTTGAGGCCCTTTGCGTTGATGGAGATACAATGTAAGTTGAGTGGCATGGTCTGGGGTGACCTGGTCAGGTGTTGCAGTGTATCTGGAGGGTGTAGGGTGGTTCAAGGGGGAGGTATCAGGGCCCGAGTGGTCTCAGGAGGGCAGCAGGAGGATTGACAGGAAGGGTAAGGTGTATGGGGGGGGGGGGTAAACGTGCTGGACTTACTTCAATTGCCAGCAAAGGTGAACTGTGGTACCGAGGGTCTCTCTGGTTGGTGTGGTCGGAGACCGGCGGTACGAATCAGGTTGTGTGGGGGGGGGAATGGTCGTCCGTCTGGGAGTGGGCGGCAAACACTTTACAAGTTCGTGCGGGCATTCTTGTCTTAGTATGGAACCGGGGAGAATGAAACCTGGGAGGTAATCTTCGAAACTATGTACAGTAGTGTTTGTGTTTGTGTTTTGCCGCGTCTCGGTGCGGCAGTAAGTCGCATGGGATGGTTGGTGGTCGGATCTTTCGGTGAGGGTGATGTGGTCCGGTGTAAGGGTTGTGTTACTTTAGGCCCAGTCTCTTTGTAATTATAAGGGGCTGTTTTGTTTCCTGAGAGTGTCTGGGATCTATGTAGCTGTCGGGGTACACCATTTCTGTCGGGCTCAAGGCCGTCGGGCCCGCCGCCCCCCCCGTCCCGTAGGAGGGGGGAGGGGGACGGCCGCCAGGGCCCAGGCCATCTGTATTCCATCGTCTGCCCGATCCCGCCCTCCGGTCAGGTCAGGTGCTATGTGACTCCGAGGAGCCGTCACCTTTTCTGTCACGGGGCCGTCGCGGCCCACCGCACCCCCGCCCTGTGGGATGGGGGGGGGAGGCCGCCAGAACCCCACTATGTTCCACCAAGCCCACCTCCCCTTGCTGTCCCAGCGTCATAGGCCGAGTCGTGTGTAGCCTTCGTGGTGCACTTCTCCTCCCGGTCTGAGGCCGTCGCAGTCCGCCGTCCCCCCCCCCCAGGGGGGGGGAGGGAGGACCACCAGGGCCCCAGTTCATTCCATTCTTTTCCCCATCCCCGCCCCAAGCAGTAGAAAAGAAAGACAAAAATTTCCCCATTGTGTTCTTACGTTAGTCCCAAAGTCCTTAGAGCTCTCAAAGTTCGATCTCTGCCAGCTGGATCTTGGGGCGTGAGCTGGGGTGCTCCACGGCTGAGTGGGGTCTTCTTCGTCTGCGGCTGGGGGTGCTGTGCTGCGTCTTGTGGCTCGTAGAATGGCGTTGTTGGAGTCTTCCAGGGCTGTGGGTCGAGGCTGGCGAGGCCGGTGTGGCTCAGTGCTGACGGCGTGGGTAGCTATGGTGGGTTGTTGTGCTCGCTGGGGGAGGTGTCAGGGTACCTGAGGTCTCTACCTCCGAGAGAGGTAGAGACTTAGTCGTTCATCCATCCGGACGGCCTGATTTCCCTCTTTCTCGCGGTCCATCCGGTCATGCAAAGCCGGCCGCGAGGGAGTGACTCCCTTTTATAGCATGACGCCCGGAAGTCGACGTCAGGACGTCAACCCGGAACGACCTGTCACTCAATTGGTTCAGGACCAATCAGGACTCGTCGGAGGTGTGTCTACTTATCTGAACAGGGCATTTAACAGTGCTTCTTTCATTAGCTCATTGCCCTGTCGTGGTTCTAGCTTGTTCTAGTCACTCAGTGCTCGTGTTTTCTAGTTATCCCTTTTGGTTTTGACCCGGCTTGTTTGCTCTTCTCTGCTTATCTCTGTTACCCTTGATTCGGCTTGTCTACCGCTTACCTGTCTTCTGTTACCCTCGACCTCGGCTTGTCTTTGACCATTCTCTACTGTACTACTTACGTTAGTCCGCCCATTCTAAGGTCCGGTATACGTATCTGGCTACTGTTTGTACTCTGCGTGTTGGATCCCTGTCCCGATCCTGACATTACAACAGGGCCAATGGATCCTGCAAGTACAAACAGTCAGCTTGGTTCTCCTGATCCTAGGTTTGAAGCCATGGATCACAGAATGGATCAGATGGCGCTAGCGCTACAGGCGTTATTATCTCGTGCCAATAATCCACCAGAGGAGTTACGTACTACTCCTATCTCTCCTGTAGGTTCAGGCCTAGAGGTAGCCACTGTAGGTGCTTCTTCTCGCATTACCCCACCAGTACGTTATGGTGGTGCTCCTGAGAAGTGTCGTGGGTTTTTAAACCAAATTAGTATCCACTTTGAATTGCAACCTCGCTCCTATCCTACGGATAGGGCAAAGGTGGGATTTATTATCACCTTACTCATTGAGAAGGCTCTGAGATGGGCCAATCCACTATGGGAGAACGATAACCCGTTAGTATATAACTATAACGCATTTGTAGCTGCTTTTAGAAGAACTTTTGACCCTCCAGGTAGAAAGGTTAATGCAGCCAGATTACTGTTACGCCTGAGACAGGAGAACCGAACACTTGTGGATTATGCACTAGAGTTCAGGTCTCTGGCGTCAGAGGTCAAGTGGAATGAGCAGGCGTATATGGACGTATTTTTGAATGGGCTATCAGATGTAATCCTTGACGAGGTTGCTACTAGAGAACTTCCTGAGAATTTAGAGGATTTAATTTCGTTCATTTCTCGTATAGATGAACGTTTAAGAGAGAGACAGAACACTCGAGAGAGGAACCGGAGACCTTCCTTTAGGTTAGCTCCAGCATTTCTAAGTCCTGACTCCACGGTCTCATTGCTCCCTGAACCTATGCAGATAGGCTATACCCGCCTCTCTGAGGAGGAGAGACAGTACAGGAGAAGGGAGGGGTTATGTATGTACTGTGGAGCCAGAGGTCATTTACTCTCGAACTGTCCTAACCGCCCGGGAAACGCTCGCACCTAAGTTTCTCTAGAGGACAGGCCTTGGGTGTTTCTATTTTGTCCTCTACTTCTAATTATAAAGATCACAGGCTTCTGCTACCAGTTTCCTTAACCTGGGAGAAGGAAGTAGTAAAGGCTATGGCCTTGATAGATTCCGGAGCTGCTGAGAATTTTATCGACCAAGCCTTTGCCACTAGACACAATATCCCATCCAAGTTAAGGGAGACACCCTTGGCCGTTGAGGCCATAGATGGTAGACCATTACTGGATCCCGTTATCTTTCGTGAGACCATACCCATTAACTTAAATGTTGGTATCCTACACGTGGAGAATTTATCTCTTATGCTCATTTCGTCCCCTTCTGTTCCCATAGTTCTGGGGTATCCATGGTTGAAGAGACATAACCCTATTATCGATTGGGAGTTAGGGGAGATACTCTCGTGGGGTCAGAGCTGCCAGGAGAGGTGTTTACGCAAGGTTTCTCCATTGGCTAATATTAATACACCAGGTAGTTCTACTCAGTCCACAGAGAAACAGATACTGTCCCTGTACCAAGACTTAAAGGCAGTATTCGACAAGAAGAATGCCGATTCATTACCTCCACACAGGTCATTTGATTGTAAAATTAAGCTTCTACCTGGTACTATGCCCCCGAGGGGTAATGTATATCCTTTATCTGTTCAGGAGAACTCTGTTCTAGAGGAATATATTCGTGAGAATTTAGAGAAAGGATTCATTAGGAGGTCTTCTTCTCCTGCCGGGGCTGGGTTTTTTTTCGTTAAAAAGAAGGATGGCACGCTGAGGCCTTGTATTGATTACCGAGGTTTGAATAAAATAACTATCAGAAATGCCTATCCTATCCCATTGATTACCGAGTTGTTTGATCGTCTTAAGGGCTCCAAAATCTTCACCAAATTAGAACTCAGAGGGGCATATAATTTGGTGAGAATCCAGCATGGACACGAGTGGATGACGGCGTTCAATACTCGGTATGGCCATTATGAATACACAGTTATGCCATTTGGACTTTGCAATGCTCCTGCAGTATTTCAGGATTTGATTAATGAGGTACTTAGGGAGTTTCAACATGATTGTGTTATTGTCTACCTGGACGACATACTGATACACTCTAGGGAGATTGAGACTCACCATAGACAAGTCAGAAAGGTACTACACAAACTTCTGCAACATGGTCTATACTGTAAATTGGAGAAATGCAGCTTTGACCAGTCGCAGATAGACTTTCTTGGTTACGTGATTTCTGGGGAAGGCTTTAAAATGGACCCTGACAAACTCCAATCTATTTTAGATTGGCCGTTGCCTAAAGGACTCAAGGCTATTCAGAGGTTTATTGGTTTTTCCAACTATTATAGGCGCTTCATTAAGGGATACTCTTCTATCATCTCGCCTATTACCAATATGACCAAACAAGGGGCTGATACTAAGACTTGGTCTACTGAGGCTCTTGTTGCTTTCAAGACTCTCAAAGAACTTTTTGCTTCTGCTCCCATTCTAGTCCACCCTGATACGACTCTGCCGTTCTTACTCGAGGTCGATGCCTCTGAGACGGGAGTTGGTGCTGTTCTGTCTCAAAGGTTAGGGGTGGACAAACCGTTACACCCTTGTGGTTTCTTCTCTAAGAAATTATCTGGGCCTGAAAGCAGATATGACATCGGCGATAGGGAACTGTTAGCGGTCATTAAGGCTTTAAAGGAGTGGAGACATTTACTAGAAGGGACATTACACCCTGTTACTATTTTAACGGATCATAAGAACTTGTCTTATATTGGGGAGGCTAAGCGCCTGTCTGCCAGGCAAGCTCGTTGGTCCTTGTTCCTCACTCACTTTAATTATGTACTTACTTATAGACCTGGTTCTAAGAACTCTAAAGCCGATGCTTTGTCTCGTCAATATGAACCGTTTACTATAACTGAGCCAGTCCTTTCCTCGATAGTTCCTAAGGGTAACATCATCGCTAACACGAATCTCAGGATTCACTCTCCGTTGCTTACTGAGATCATGAAATTACAGCATCTTGCGCCCAAACAGACTCCTGGGGATCGACACTTTGTTCCCGCCACTCTCCAACTAGAAGTGTTACGCTGTTTCCATAACAGCAAGGTGGTTGGGCATCCTGGCATTCGCAAGACGTATGCTTTGATCTCTAAAGATTTCTGGTGGCCTGATTTACGTAAAGATATTAAAGAATTCATCGGGGCGTGTGAAGTTTGTGCCAAGAATAAGCAACCTCATTCGCTCCCATGCGGATTTCTGCACCCTTTAGAGGTTCCTGAAAAGCCATGGTCCTGTTTGGCTATGGACTTCATTGTTGATTTGCCTATCTCTAAAAAGCAGACTGTTATCCTCACTGTGGTGGACAGATTTACTAAGATGGCTCACTTCATTCCCTTACCTAAACTCCCATCTTCGCCCGAATTAGCAGAGATATTCGCTAGGGAGATCTTCCGTTTACATGGGATACCTTTCCAAATTGTATCTGACAGAGGTTCCCAATTTGTTTCCCGTTTTTGGAAATCCTTCTGCTCTCAACTAGGCATCAAATTGAATTTTTCTTCTGCCTACCATCCTCAGTCCAATGGAGCTGCTGAACGCACCAACCAAAAGGTTGAACAATATCTACGTTGTTTCGTTTCTGAACACCAGGACGATTGGGTCGGTTTGATTCCTTGGGCGGAGTTTGCACACAACAATCTCGTTTGTGATTCTACGCATTCTAGCCCCTTCTTCATGAATTATGGCTTTCATCCTTCCATTCTTCCTTCGGAGTCTTCTTCCCAAGGGGTACCGTCGGTTGATGTCCATGTTGCCAATTTAAGGAAGTTGTGGGACCAGACTCGACAAATTCTTCTGCACAATTCTATGCTGGTGAAAAAACACGCTGACAAACGTAGAAGGGCAGCACCGATGTTTGTTCCAGGCGATAGAGTATGGTTAAGTACTAGAAACATTCGGTTAAAAGTGCCTTCCATGAAGTTCGCTCCTCGGTATATTGGACCTTACAGGGTGTTGGCTCAAATTAACCCAGTTGCGTATCGTCTAGCTTTGCCTACTACCTTACGCATTCCTAACTCGTTCCATGTTTCGTTGCTGAAACCACTAGTTTGTAACAGATTCTCCTCCACGATCGCCCCTCCTCGCTCTGTTCAGGTGGAGGGTCAGGAGGAGTATGAGGTCAATTCCATCGTCGATTCTCGAATCTCCCGGGGGAGAGTACAATATCTGGTCGATTGGAAAGGATATGGTCCTGAGGAGAGAAGTTGGGTACCTCAGGAGGATGTTCATGCTCCCCGTCTCCGCAGGGCATTTCACTCTCGCTTCCCTTCTCGTCCTGGTTCCTTCCGCCCGGTGGGCGTATCTGAGAGGGGGGGTACTGTCAGGGTACCTGAGGTCTCTACCTCCGAGAGAGGTAGAGACTTAGTCGTTCATCCATCCGGACGGCCTGATTTCCCTCTTTCTCGCGGTCCATCCGGTCATGCAAAGCCGGCCGCGAGGGAGTGACTCCCTTTTATAGCATGACGCCCGGAAGTCGACGTCAGGACGTCAACCCGGAACGACCTGTCACTCAATTGGTTCAGGACCAATCAGGACTCGTCGGAGGTGTGTCTACTTATCTGAACAGGGCATTTAACAGTGCTTCTTTCATTAGCTCATTGCCCTGTCGTGGTTCTAGCTTGTTCTAGTCACTCAGTGCTCGTGTTTTCTAGTTATCCCTTTTGGTTTTGACCCGGCTTGTTTGCTCTTCTCTGCTTATCTCTGTTACCCTTGATTCGGCTTGTCTACCGCTTACCTGTCTTCTGTTACCCTCGACCTCGGCTTGTCTTTGACCATTCTCTACTGTACTACTTACGTTAGTCCGGCCATTCTAAGGTCCGGTATACGTATCTGGCTACTGTTTGTACTCTGCGTGTTGGATCCCTGTCCCGATCCTGACAGGAGGACCCCGAGGATGTTGAGTGTGTCCCGGAGGCCGGGGGGCAGGTGCAAGTACTGGGTGCACTTTGTCGGGTTTTGGAGTTCACGGTTAGGTCTTTAGTTTCGGCTTTGCGGTGTCGATAGTCTTTGTTCTGTGTATCCGGGATTGGTCAGCAGGGTGGGTTCGATGCGAGGGTGCCGTGAGCGAAGCCGAGACGCGGCTGTGGTATTGGACTTAGGTTTAGGCTGGAGGTTGCCTAGGGCGCTGTCCCCTGTCGCGCTCCCGTTGTGGCTGTTGGTCCCATGGTCGGTGTTGGGCAACTGGTTGTTGTTGTGAGGCGGCGTTCGTATCTTGGACTAGTTCGTGGAGGCCTAGTTGTGTGGCAAATTCTTGGGTTTCCGATGGTCTGTATAGCGTGTATGTGCGGTTGTCACGTCGCACCATGAGCTTGAAGGGGTGGCCCCATGAGTAGCGAATTCTCCTTGCTTGGAGGGCTTGGGTCAGGGGTTTCAGCTCTCTGCGTTTGCGAAGGGTCGTGGGTGCTAGGTCTTGGTATAATTGTACCGTGTGACCTTCTATCTGCAGTGGGGTCTCTCTGGTAGCCCGCATGATTGCCTCCTTGATATGGAAGTAATGGCAGCGGACTATGATATCTCGGGGTTGTGAGGAGCCCGCTGTGGGCGGACGGAGGGCTCTGTGCGCCCTGTCGAGGAGGAGGTCTGATGATGAGGCGTCAGGCAGCAAGCTGCTGAAGGCTTCAAGGAGCATGGCGTTGAGGGCTTCTGATAACTGTGAATTCGGGCAGACCCCTTATGCGAATGTTGTTTCGTCTGGATCGGTTATTAAGGTCTTCTTGTAAGTCCTCCAGGTAGGCTATTTGCTCTTGCATATCTTTGAATTTGGCCTCATGGTTGGAGGTAATGGCGGTAACGTCGGCCATTTTGGTTTCTAGTGTGTGTGTGCGCTTTGTTAGAGCAGTCAGGCCTTCATTGATTGGGGCTAGATGTTTGGTGAGTTCATCTGCCACTAGGGACTTCATGTCTGTGAGTAGTTCCTTTAAGTCTTGTCTGCTAAGGGGTGACGTCTCCTTTTTGTGGCTAGTGATACTTGTGTCGGAGTCTGAATCCGAGGCCTGCATGCTGTGTGCGCATGGCGCCTCTCTATCTGACCTGGCTTTGAAGATCGGCGCCACGGCCGATCATGGTCGAACATGTGGTGGCGGCCATTTTACTTAGTCGAATGAGGTCAGCAGTGTTTTGTCGTCGAGTTCATGGAACTCAAATTGGACACGCGACGGCATGAACAACACTGAACTTTACCTTCTCCGGGACTTCGACTCTTAGATGGGAGTCGAACGGCGTTCGACAATTCGAACAGCGCTTTTAACATTGACTATGTGCATGAAGGGTTCCCGTTCAACTATTCAAACTAAACTTAGACATTGAAAGTAGACCGGCCGCACAGCCTAATTCTCTGGAATTGTTTTGGACATGAAGCCATGCTTGCGGTCGGTGAAATATGACTTCCAGGAATTTCCTGAACCCCTGCTCTGATCAGGTGTGATTTTTGGATATGTTGTTCACCCAGATCAGGGCTATCAGGGTTATGTGTAATTTTGGGGTACTTGTGTCATATTTTAAAAATTTATGTTTTTTTCTGTTAAAGTTAATTTAGTTAGTCCTTTGTCTGCAGTAATTTTATCACAGGCAGAGGGGAGGGATTGTGTACAGTATGTGGGAGTGGTATTCAAGATCACACTGTTTCTGATTGGCCTGTATGTTTTATGTCTGGTGCCCAACAAGGTCCAACCTTGTTGGGAAAATTGTATATAAATTAAACCTTCAGACTTCTTCACCCTCAATACTGAGTTCTGTCTCTTATTGGGGGAAACTGCTATATCACAATCACTAGCTCTTGTAAGAGCTGTTCCTGCTTCGCCTACAGATGACTTTGGGATTACTACAGCACCTCTCACTCTTTTGAAAAGGACGTATCTGGCGGTGAAACCCCTTCTACCCATAGGGGTACCGCTACACTGGTGGTGTATTTGTCAACCATCAACTATAATGATTGGAGGAAGCTGTGGATGACAATGGATAACAATGCATACCATTGTGACGAAGTGCCCATTTAATCCGTCAAGTCTGTCCATAGTTTAGTATTTCATGCCCTAAAAGAAAATGGCCCCTAGAACAAAAGAAGGTTGTCCTTAAAGAGACACGTCAGTTCAGGCTCCTGCCCTCACTCTGCCCTTAGTGAGGTCATATCCGCCCATATATCGTGTCAATTCGAGATCTACTTCTACCACGCTCATCCTATCCTAAGACATGCTGTCTTCCTTAATTCCCACATATTATGAACAAGAAAGTTCTAATAAACAAAAATTTCTTGAACAAATGGTAATACAATTAAGGATTGGTTTCAAAATGTCTTGATCTAATTGAAAAGGAACCAGTTAACATTATAAGCATAACTATTAACAAATGAATAAGGTGGGAGTGTGTTCCAATCTGTTTTTTTTTTACTGGATAATGTTTGCCTCCAAGATTAAAAGACTGACTAACATAATTTTTGTTGTAAGCCCAGATATTTTATTATTGCATATGCATAGGAATTGAGACTTTGGGCATTATAGTGTATTAATTCTAGATCTGTTACTAGCAGCAAGTGCTTAGCCTTATGCCTATCCCACGCATGCTTAAACACTTCTACTGAGTTACCCTCTACCACTCCAGCTGGAAGGCTATTCCATGCATCCACTACCCTCTCAGTAATGTAATGCTTCCTGATATTATTTTTAAACCTTTGTCCCTCTATTTTTGAGACTATGTCCTCTTGTTATGGTAGTTTTCCTTCTTTTAAATATAGTCTCCACTTTTACTGTGTTGTTTCCCTTTATGTATTTAAAATGCTTTTATCATATTTCCCCTGTCTCGTCTTTTCACCAAGCTATACCTGTTAAGATCCTTTAACCTTTCCTGGTGAATTTTATCCTGCAATCCATGAACCAGTTTAGTAGCCCTTCTTTGAACTCTCTCTAAGGTATTCATATCCTTCTGAAGATAGGGTCTCCAGTACTGTATCCAGTACTCTAAGTGAGGTCTCACCAGTGTTCTGTACAATGGCATGAGCATTTCCCTCTTCCTACTGCTAATACCTCTCCCTATGCAACCAAGCATTCTGCTAGCATTTTCTGCTGCTCTATTACATTGTACATTGTCATTAACAGCCAGAAACTGGAGAACAAGAAATGTGAATTAATGTATAGCTGTTTAACAATGCTTAACAAAATCTCCATTATCTTTTTCATTTATTTTGCAGAAGACAATGTTATTTGTCTATTTTGTATGTTTGAAAAAATAGTAATAATACATTATCAGTGAAAAGTAGAATAAGTTTTATCCCATTTGCAAGACATAAAATTGTGATAATGTATATTTGTGATATAAATAAAATAAAGAACAAGAGTCAGGGATAGCGTCTGTCTCCACGGGCACAAGTCTGGTGTGGGAGAAGTGGTGGGCTAGCCGCTGCGGGACACCCATGGAGTGAAACGTTCGAGGCTTGTGGAGACAAGATGAGCATGTTAGCCTTTTATTATTTTTCTCTAGGGAAAGCATAGGGCCAGTTAATAGTTGTTGTACATGGGCTATTCGCAGCCTCCATTGCATTTCTACCTAGTCTTGATTTCTGATGTATCCTCCATTGCTACATCACCTGTCTGCTCCCTTACCTGCCCACCCCCACTTACTCCTTCCACCGATCCCTCCCCTTCATCTACAGTCTTCCACTTTCTCCTCCTACTCCTCCCTCTACTCCACCTTCTCCTCTCTCCTCCTACTTCTCCTCTACTCCTCCTCCTACTCCTCCCTCTACTCCACCTTCTCCTCTCTCCTCCTACTTCTCCTCTACTCCTCCTCCTACTCCTCCCTCTACTCCACCTTCTCCTCTCTCCTCCTACTTCTCCTCTACTCCTCCTCCCTCTACTCCACCTTCTCCTCCTTCCTCCTACTTCTCCTCTACTCCTCCTACTCCTTCCTCCTGCTCTTACTCCTCCCTCCTCTTCCTACTCCTCCCTCTACTCCACCTTCTCCTCTTTCCTCCTACTTCTCCTCTACTCCTCCTACTCCTCCTCCTACTCCTCCCTCTACTCCACCTTCTCCTCCTCCTACTCCTTCTTCCTGCTCTTACTCCTCTCTCCTCTTTCTACTCCTCCCTCTACTCCACCTTCTCCTCCTCCTACTCCACCTTCTTCCCCTCTCACTTTATCCACTACTCATTCTTCCATCTCCCCACTACCATATCTATATCCTTTATATGCTTCCTCCCTTCTTATTCCTTACCAATTTCCTCAGCTCATAGACAACTCTGCCTCTACCTGACAACATTATATTTTGAAGAAAAGTTGCTCTGGCCACTCTTCCGCCACTTCCCAGGGGGAAGTACCACACTAACGAAAAATTATTCAGACTGGTGGAGGTGCACTCCATCATGAAAGAACTGTTTTGGGCACTGTCAAGGAAATAGTGCGGTCCTGACCCAGATTCCCATGGAAGTAAGACACCTGTAAGGGAGGTGGCTGTCCCTCATGTTTTTTCTTCACTAAGTCCCCAGAAATCTCATGAAATGAACCTGACTCATTAGAACAAAACATGAACAATCAATTTACAACTCTCTACAGAGGGGGGTCAGCAAGAGAACTGTAAATAGAAAGACAAATACCCCCCAATCTCACACAGAAATAGGTGAGGAAACCTCTTCTACTGCTCCTCATGGTTGCTTTGAACAGATGAAAGAAGAAACAAGACACCTTTCAACAGAGCATGCAGTAGCTTTACCAGATCCTGACTCCACTCTGTTTGCGGATAAAGAGGAAAGGTACTATACTGGATTTGCTGTTGCTACAGAAGATCAGGTACGTCAAGCATCTTCACTTTCCTCATTCACATCTGCTCAAGACGCTGAATTGACAGCCTTCTCAGTGGCATACAAAATGCCTGAAGGAAGACATGCCAATACCTACACTGACTCAAGATATGCCCTGGGTGCAGCACATTATTTTGGATCAATCTGGAAGATAAGAAGCACCACTCAGCTGACTAAAAGCTGCCAACCAAGCCACAAGTGCACCAAGGGAAGTGGACAGAATGGTGTCCGCTAAAGAAACTTCTATACTCACCATGTAGATCCTACCTACAGATCTCAAGCTTCTGAAAGAATGACAAGCAGCTGCTGACCCCGAAGAAATACAAAGCTGGAAAAACAGAAAGGGGCAACCCTTGAAGACGGGCTGTACTCCAACACTCTCAAGCTCTGTTTACCCAAAAACATGTACTGGGCAGTGAGCCCATGGAACTTTATACCTATCCAAGACCCTCATGAACTCTTTGATCTCTAAATACTCTAAAGCACCTAGAATTACTCCTCTAATCATCAGTTACTGCCGATCCTGTGTTATTTGTGCCCAGGACAGCTCAGGCAGAAGAGGAGGAGAATCCTAAGCACCTAGCTAACTCTCACTATCCCTTTCAAGAATCCAGGTGACAAAGAGCTGCTGGGTCAAATATGCACTAGTTATAATAGACATTTTGTCAGGATGGCCAGAAGCCTAGCCGGTCATCAATGTGACAACCAAGACCATATACCCAATAGTGCATTGTGAAAGTTGCAGAGATCACTCAGTGGATTCATTGTTCCAGATTCAAGACTCTTTCTCTCTCTGCAACATGAGAAGTAACATTTGTCGATTTTGACACACTTTTGACTCTAAAGGAAAAATGACTTGCTAAAAAAAAAAAAAAAAAAAGATACCAGCAAGTAGGTGTTTGATGGCCATAATAATGCCTGACCACCTGCCATCGATGGAAAGCCGAGGACCCCAAAAGGAGACCTTGTGAAGCTAAAAAGATCCAAACGCCAAGCTTCCTCAGGATTATTTGCCCATCCTGAGTTTGTGGTGATATTAATATTGATTAAATGATCCGAGTCCACCTACGCTGATGTGGCGTGGGACAGGTTTAATACTACAATGCATACGCAAATGTGCCCTAGCCAAGGTTATTATGTCCATACACATAATACATGACAAGGTACTCTTGACACACCACATTCATGACTAACTCAGAACACAAAGAGGAGCACCCCTCTAAAGGGAAAGTTTGACACATATATATATTGATGCCATAGGTGTGCCAAGGGGGGTACCAGATGATTTTGCAGTAAAAGGAAAGTTTGAGTCCATTTTCCCAACCGTCACTGCTAATAATAATAATATTTTGATTTGCATTTATTATATCTATTGCAACCAACAACGTTTACCTGTCACCATGACTTGTTGTGCCTATACTCCAGATAACACAGGTCCATATGGTAATGTAAGCTTGTCTATTTATGATGTCCCTCTGAAGAACTAAGAAGACTTTAAGAACCGTTACTTTATAGGGTTTTGTGCCTTTGGGCTAACCTGTCTTCTGAAACTAACCAATAAAGTTTATCTCTTAGAATCTAACATTTCATAGGGGGGACTGATGTAGAATTATTAAAAAAAATCTTTATTGAACTTGTATTGAATTATTGTACTAACTCCATTTTAACCTCACATTGTGACAGACCCTCCATTTTGTCCTCATTACCTGACAGATCCTCCATTTTGATCCATTTCAAACTACATTACATGACAGAGTTTCCCAGCACATTTAATACAATGAACAGAGACTGTATTTTCTATAAAGACATAGCTGACTGCGGAATTATTGAATCTCCTGTAACATGCAACAAAGTATAACCAAGGCCAGAGCCAAGGCCATGAGAACACTGTACTAATGAAATGTTCTATTCATAAGAGAACCTTGCACCTGACCACAAGACCTGACATCACTGACTGTGTAAAATGACGCTCAAGCCCCCCTTTCCACCGAGTAAACCTCATGCTGGGAAAGATGGCGCTTGAGCCATCTGTCCACACCCGTGTCCAGAACAATACCACCTCCCGGTGGGAGGACACCTAGCTAGTCACTCAAATCCCTGAGCCAATTAATAATATTGATAGGTGGACACTAACCCAGACACTTAACATTTAATCCAATTAATGATGTTTATTTGTTATTATCTGATATTCAATGATGATGTCATTTTGCCTTTAAAAGGATCTGCATACTCGTTTTCTAACCAGATGCCATTAAATTTTCTGAAGTGCTTTTAACCTGAACTCCATGTGTCAGTGTGAACTTACTTCTGCGTATACGCAATTTAATCATCTCAGATTTGGACAGGAACAGATAGACATTTAAACATATTTGTTTATTTCTAAATTAATCTACATCACCACTTGTTCTTTTAGAGGCCTGCTTGCCAGTTACTTGCCTTGTGACTATGTCCCCTGGAATGTATGGCCCTTTATAAACCCTATTTGGGCTCATGGACTTTTAAAAAATTGTTGCTGACCCTTTTAAATACTTTGAGAAAGGATTGGTACTTTTTATAGTAGTCGAATTGTAGGCCATTTTAATTCAGCCGAACGTGGTCAGCGGTGTTTTGCCGTCGAGTTCATGGAACTAAAATCGGATACTCGGCACGAACATCGCTGAAGTTTCACCTTCCCCTGACTTCGACTCATTCGACTATTCGAACGCCACATTAAAACTGAATATTTGCACGAACGGCACCCATTCGTGCATTCGAATGGGACTTAGCCTTTTTACTGTGTTAAATAAACCGACCGCACAGCCTAAATCTATGGAACTATTTTGGGGCAGGAAATCCTGCGTGCAGTCGGTCAAAAGAGGCTTGGACAAAACTTTAATCCCATGGCAAAGTTATTCTGTTCTTGGGCGAACAGCGCTCAGATCCGAGCTATCTGAGGATAGGTTGAATGTGGGGGTTCTGTTCAGTATAATAGGAATTATGTATTTTTATGTGTTTTTACTGTTATTGTAAATGGAAATATTTTCTGTACCTGGAGATAATTGAGTTTACTACGGTTACTTAAGCCAATTATCTCCAGGATAGAGGGGAGGGATTTTACTGTGTATGTGGGAGTGTTATTGTGTTAATTAGTGTTTCCATTGGTTTCTGTCCCTTTTGTCCCAGTTTACCACCAGGTCCAGAGGGTGTGCCTCTGGCCTGAAAATGTGAATAAAATGAATGTCTTTGTGCTCATTAAACAGATCATCTTGTACCTTCATGAAGTTTCGGCTCATGTTTGGGGGATTGGAGAATTGCCTACACTCTGGGGATTGCTATATCACAATACTCCCCAGAGTAAGCTCTTGTAAGAGCTTGTTCTTGTTCCTGGTTCCTGCTCTCTGGACTTAGGAGAGGTTCAGCCACTGGAAGCTGGAGCCCGGTCTTGGGTCCAGGGTGGGTGGAGGACGGCGAAACCCCAACCAAGCTACGGCGGTTTGTGGGGTTGGCAGTGGTTGTGGTGTCAAGTGCGGTGCTGATGGTCCTTGGCGAGCACTAGGAGCATCGTTCAACGGAGGCACCCATTCGGGGTGGCAGGCGTTCCGTCACAACCATTATCTGCAGTAGTGACTGTGACCTTTTGGGGACTTGTATGTGATACATAATCACATCAACTGGGTGACACCCAAATGTAAGACACCTCATACTACACACATATATGACTCTAACAAATACCTGACAAGGAGGAAACCTTTCATCCACATGTTCTGCTTTGTAAGATACAACAGACAAACTCAGGGTCTCCACCGTCAGGATCTCCACCAACAGCAAAACAGGAGGTGAGAGAAAGGAAAGTGAGCATTGATCACATTGCAAAATACTAACCTTTCTAAAATGTAATTCAATCTGTGAGGTAATTCCACCAGCACATTGCGTCAATGGCAATAAACAGTCTTAACGGCCAGCATGACCACGGGCACATTTGTTCTCACACCGTTTTCAGTCCACTTAGTCCACAAAGAACAAACAATATGCTAACACTACTAGATGCATTTACATGTATACCACAAAATACGTTATATGATGCAATAAATAAAGGGACACTTTAGTCAACAAAACAATTTTAGCTTATTGAAACAGTTTTGGTCATGCTTATGATCACTGCATGTGGATGTTCCTGTAAAGAGTCATCTAATGTTTACACTTCCTTTATTGCCAAAGCTGTTTAATTTAGAATTTCATATCTACTGCACTGTTAATAGCTTGCTAGACCTTGCAGGAGTCTCCTGTATGTCATTAAAGTTCAATTTACAGAGCAGGAGATAAAAACATTTAAAGTAAGTTACATCTGATTAAAAATGAAACCATTTTTTCATGCAGGCTGTGTAAGTCACAGTCAGGGGAGGTGTGGCTAGGGCTGCATAAACAAAGTGATTTTACTCCTAAATGGCAGTGAAACGAGCAGTGAAACTTCAGAGGCAAGATCTATACACACAAACTGATTTATTAAGATAAGGTTGTTTTGGTGACTTTAGTTTCCCTTTAATTCTCATATCAAGCTTTGGAACATAGCAATTTAGAGAAATATGAAGTGAGTTGTTTGTTCTTTTAAAGATATCTCCATGTTGTGTAATGTGTAGTTTGCCACACACCTTCATTTCACAGACAACTAACAAACATTTTGTTCTTAAATTTATTTGTAATAATTTGTTTTTCATTATACGTATGCTGGGCAGATGTATGAGGGTTTTGTCCAAGGGGAGAGTAGCCATTTTCTGTACCTATTGACTGAGTCAGTCACCTTTTAGCACAAGTACAAATGAGATTGTAATAGTTCTTCATTATTCATGGTTCAGTGCTGCTAGTTAGTGTTATTAATGATTTAATAGCATTGTAATTAACATCACTTTCTCGGTAGCCACCTACCTCAGAGCACTGCCTTGGGATATATTGAATGTATCCCAGGTAACGGAACTGAAAACTGCATAATCCCCAGGCTGATATTGTAGAACTCCTGGGCATTGATTGAATGAACAAGTTTATATGTCCTTTTCATGTAATGCATATGTCATAGCAGCCTAATGGAGATAGAAAATGGTCCTAGCCTTCCAGCTCTAAAAACATCCAGCACATCTAGTTTTAAGGTAATGGGATTTCTCTTGGCAGAAACCTACTATTTTATTATTATTATTATTATTATTATTATTATTATTATGTATTAAGTGCCATCAAATTCCATAGCCCTGTACAATAGGTGGACTAACAGACAAGTATTTGCAACAAGACGAGCTGGACGCACAGGAACAGAGGGTTTTGTGGTCCCTGCTCAAACGAGCTTACATTTTAGAGAGAGTAAGGTAAAGTGACACGAGGTGAGGGTAGGATATATTTCGGGTACAGGAATGTACTAGATCAGGGACAGGAAAGGGTTCGTTTTTCGGATGACACTTAGGGAGGGAACGCTATTAACAGTTTAATTGATTTCATTTTCTAAAGAAGTGAGTTTTTAAAGATCTTTTGAAGAGCTGAGACTGGGTGAGAGTCTAGTGGAACAGGGAAGGGAGTTCCATAAAAACGGCGCAGCACTAGAGATGTATGTGTCTTGTATGTCTCTGCTCTAATCTGACAGTCTATATCAAGTCTTTCTGTCTGTCAATATGTCTGTCTGATTGTCCTTCTTTGTAAATTTATATCCCCATTTTTCTATCTCTACTTATTTCTATTTCTTACTGTCTGACCGCCCATAAAGTCTCGCAAAAATACTGACCACTCGCAGATTAGCTGCTTGCCATTAAAGCACAGAAACATACACTGTGTAAGAGGTCACTGCAGAAACCACACATTGCTGATTGAAAAAAGTGTCACTGCGCTGGGGGTCCGTATCGGCGTGACCGTGCCTGATCAGTGCGGGCACACCAATACTTCAGCTACTATGAATTCCCCAATTGGCGCGGCCGCACATGAGCAAGGGAAAAATATACTTACCTGGATTGCAGCGGATTGCGGCTTTCTAAGGGACGCCGCCAGCTGCGGACCCATTTTTACTAATAAAAAACAACATGCCCATATTAAAAATAGCGCCGGCATTGTGATGTCACAATGTTAACACACGCATGTTTTGGGGTCAAAGGCCACATATTGACCAATCACAGCACTGAGAGGCAGATTTAAACCCTGTAATGCCTTTTCTCAGTGCCCTGTCGTGGTTTCCACTTGTTGGTTGTCAGAGGGCGCGTTCTTGGTAATATTTTCAGTTTTTTTACTTTGGCTTGTGTTTTGACTTTCCCTACTTCTGGTATCCTGACCTTTGGCTAGTATCTTCGTATTGTCTCATTCTGTATTGCCGACCACGGCTTGTTATTCAACCATTCTCTTTTACATTAAGTCCGGCCATTCTAAGGCCCGGTATACATTGTTTGTGTCATCATAGTTTTGCGTGTTGGGTCATGCAGTAGTCGTGACAAAAAGTCTCAGCCTGAGAATACGTACTTCACCATGCGATTGGCCTTAGCAGGCATTACCAACAGTAACAGTGTATTAAAACTATAACTATGCTATTGCATATACATATCTATGTAATTTTTGTTAAATTTTGCAATGTGATTTGCTCATTTAAATGGCACACACACTTTATTTTTAGAATATGTTTTTTTTAAATCAGCAGTCTTGCCTTTTCTTTAATTTTATTGCAGTTTGATGTGGTTTGGTGTGCTTTGATATATGCTTTAGGTTTTTTATTTTTTTTATTTTTTATTATGTAAATTAAATTTTTCTCATTTGCCTAAATAATTGATGTAAATAACAGTCAGCATAATTCTCATGTTATCAACTAAGAGTGCAATTCAAATTTTATTGAACAAACCTCCTAATGATAACAGTATTTTTTTTAAACATAAAAAAACTTACAATGCACTGTTCCAAATTATTAAGCACAGTAAGTTTCAAAACACTTTATAGGTTGTAAAGAACTGAAAATTGACATTTGTTGTGTTTGCAGCATATTTACTTAAATAAAAAAATCTAACTTATAAACAACATTTTAACAGGTCACATTACATTTTAACATAGGACCCCTCATTTGTCTTGCATCCATTGAACTTGTGAGTTTTTGGACAGTTTCTGCTTGAATTTGTTTGCAAGATGTCAGAATAGCCTCCCAGAGCTGCTGTTTGGATGTAAACTGCCTCCCACCCTCATAGATCTTTTGCTTGAGGATGCTCCAAAGGTTCTCAATAGGATTGAGGTCAGGGGAGGATGGAGGCCACACCACGACTTTCTCTCCTTTTATCCCCATAGCAGCCATTGATGCAGAGGTATTCTTTGCAGCATGAAATGGTGCATTGTCATGCATGAAGATGATTTTATTACGGAAAGCATAGTTCTTCCTTCTGTACCAGTGAAGAAAGTGGTAAGTCAGAAACTCCACATACTTTGCAGAGGTCATCTTTACACCTTCAGGGACCCTAAAGGGGCCGACCAGCTCTCTTCCTATGATTCCGGCCCAATACATGACTCCACCACCACCTTGCTGACATCGCAGCCTTGTTGGAACAGGGTGGCCGTCCACCAACTATCCACTACTCCATCCATCTGGACCATCCAGGGTTGCACGGCACTCATCAGTAAACAGGACTATTTGAAAATTAGTCTTCATGTATTTTTCTGCCCAATGCAGCCATTTCTGCTTGTGAGCATTGGTTAGTGGTGATCGAATAGAAGGTTTATGCACAGTTGCAAGACTCTGGAGGACTCTACACCTTGATGTCCAAGGGACTCCAGAGGCACCAGCAGCTTCAAATATCGGTTTGCTGCTATGTAATGGTATTTTAGCAGCTGCTCTCTTGATCCGATGCATGGATCTAGCAGAAATCTTCCTCAATGTGCCTTTATCTGCACGAACCCGTCTGTGCTCTGAATCAGCCACAAATCTCTTACTAGTGCGATGATCACGCTTACATTTTCGTGAAATATCTAGTGTTTTCATACCTCGTCCAAGGCATTGAACTATTTCACTCTTTTCGGCAGCAGAGAGATCCTTTTTCTTCCCCATATTGCATGAAAATGGTGCTCTGCTTAATAATGTGGAACATCCTACTTTAGTAGTTTTTCCTTAAATTGGGCTCACCTGGCAATCTAATTATCACAGGTGTCCGAGATTGTTTTCAGTGATCAAAAGAACCTTGAGACACAATGCTATCCATGAGTTAAACTTAAAAACAAAATATTTAATCTTTGTGACACTTAAATAGAATTTGCATAATAATTTGGAACAGGGTGTAAACAGGCTGATGTTTGACTAGTTTGTGATGTCTAGTATTCGAACGGCTAGGCTATCATGGTTAATGAGACCTGTGTACCGTATGCTAGCTAGATGTGCTGGCTTTGCCGGGTGATGTAAGACAGGTTTATGTCTTGTGAGTGTTAGGCTCGCAGGGTTAAGTGTGTGAGGCATATCAGGCCTACCCCGCTTGGGGCTACGGTTAGTTGTGTGATGACAGGCTATGCTACTGCTAAAACAAATATAGGAGAACATTTATGCCACTGGGTGTGCAGCAAAGAAGTACATTATATACTTTTAAAAAGTCCCGCTCTGTCAGCTCGGCTAGGCACTGGCTCATTAGAAATAGTGGCCGTTAGTTTTCCCCCGGTACCGTTAGGGTGCTTGTAAAAGCAGTTCAGTCCTTAGCCCGGCATGGTGGGGGGTCGTGCTCGGGAGCGCAGGGTGCTGTCTGCCAGTTGTCGCTGCTCATCCGATGCCGACTCTGGATATTTGCCGGGTGCATTGGGAGTGAAGGTGTGGAGAGCTTCCCAGTAGAGTACAGTTTCTGAAGTGCCACGAGGGTGTTCTCCGGTCGCGCGTTGGTGTCAATTTGTACTGTGCTTGCATGGGTAGGCCCCCTGCGGTATGACCACCGTGGGGGTTACGTTGCAGGACCTGCCGTGCGTTCCTTGATGTTGTCCCGGGTCTGTGACGGATGGGGAGTTTGCTCTTTTCCGAGTTGGCGCCGTTCAGTCTCCTGGTTGTGCGCTTTTTTGTGTTTGGCTTGAGCTTGCATGAAAAGCTGTGTGAAGCAGGGTTCTTCGGCTTGATCTGTTTTATTGGCGGGCTGCAGCATTTGCCATTTTCTAGCTCGCTTCTCTCTGTATGATTTGCCTTGATGGCAGGAGCGTGTGGGCTGCGGTGTCGGTACTCACACTTCTGGGTCATGCGGTCTGGTTTGGTATGCGTCAAGTTTTTTCCAGAAGGCTGCAAAGATGGCATCTAGCCGTGCCTCAGTGTCATCCCTGATGAGCGTGTCAGGTTGTCCAGATGCTTTTGCCGCCACTCTGGAGTTTGTGAGCTCCGTCTGTACCCGCCGTCCCGGGTGGACACTCCTGGGACCGCTGGTCCAAAGGGGGGGGAACAAGGGCTCATGAGCCCGTTTCTAGCTGTGGAGGGCTGCGGGGGAGCGTCCGCCTGCCCCATGCTGCCCTTGCCTGTAGGCCGCAGGTGTCTCTCCATTGCGTCTCGCCCGTTGGGCCGCTCGTTTGGTGTCGGCAGGTGCCACTTGGATTCACCTCTCCGTAAGTGACACTTTGGTGTCGGTTATTCACCGTTACTTGGCTGATATATTGTCGTTTTGTCGATTAGTGCAGGAGTAGCTCTATCCTGCGACCGCTCAGCTCAGCGGTCAGGCCCCGCCCCCATATGCTTTAGGTTTTAATGTAATGTCACATATCTAATGTGGAGTTTGCTGTTGTTAACTCTTAGGCACTATACAACTGGTGTTAAGTGTTGATGGTGAGCAACAACAGGGTCGGAAACCAGATGCTAAATTGTGGTTATCAATTTTGATGCATGTGAGTGTTTTGTGTGTAGAAGAATTGCTAATGCATATGAATGTTTCTCTGTGCAATATCTCAATTTGTGGTATGTGTGCATGTTGGTGTCCTTGTGTGTAATGCCAGTATATGTGCATGTTGAAATTCTTTGTGTTTATGTGCAATGTCAGTATGTGTGCATATAGGTATTCCTGTCTACATGCAATACAGCATACACAGTACGTGTGCACGTTGGTGTTCTTGGGTGTTTGTGTCAAAGTTTCTGTGGATGCAATGTCAGCATGTGTCTATGTTTCTCTAATGTCAGTATGCATGCCTGTGTTTCAGTATGTGTAATGCCAATGTGTATGCTTTCTTGTGTGTGCAATGTCAGCATGTGTCTGTGTTTATGTATGTGTAATGTAAGTATGTATGTCTGTGCTTCTGTGTGTGCCATGTTAGTATATGTGTTTCTGTAAAAATCTGCTAGAACTATCCCTCTAATTACATACCTTATTTTGCTTTAAACTCCCACAATGCCAAATATATCCCAGTTTATACTTGCTTCACACATCCAATCCCCCTTTATTTTTTGTTGTTAGTCACTTTTTTTATTGAACTGGTACTACATATATCATGAAGTGCCAGTATACATCAGAAATCCATTTAAGGAGATATTACAAACAATGTATCTGTATAAATAGAAGAGTACAGCACCTAATTTTTAAAAAAATAAAGAAGAGTATGTTATATTAAACAAAAACACAGTAGATAGCATACTAATAAGTAACATAGGTAGCATTAGGACTCTGCATAGTCAAAAAAATGAAATAAAAGTAAGTATAGGCAAGATAATTATATGATTTTATAATAGACACATTATAAAGAGCTGGGCTTACAGATGGGAGCATAGTCCCTGCCCATATGAAATCACTCAGTCAATTCCCAGTTGAGGGACTGAAATCGAGGCATACAAAAAAAAAAAAAGTGTTACCATGGCCTAAAGCCCATACTGTGCACTCATTCACAAGGATGACGGCCATGACAGAGGATTCCTCCTTGGTGGAATTAAATAGGTTGTGTCTTTTTTCCAGATCGGAGGAAAGTAAGAACCTGCAGTGCTCCTCAATGCTGCAGTTTCTATGGGTAGAGAGATCAGCCTCCTCCCTCAAACCTGTGTAACCAATAAGGCCACATATAGGCCAAAATGTTGCTTCAACTGAGAGTCGCCTAAAGTGAGCGGAAATGGCTCCAAAATGATTACACAATGAGCCCACATGTTTGCAGATTATTACCAAGATGTCCGATAGTGGTATAGGTGAACAAATATCATCAGAAAGTATAGATTTCATCATAGCTCTCAGTCAGTCAGACCCCACCCCCTTCAATCCATCTTTCTATTCCAATATATCTGTAAAATACCCCTTCACTTTATCCCCTATTGTCCTTCCGCCGGTTAATACATCTTCCTCTCCTTTGCAAACCTCCAAAGCCTGCATACCACCATCCCTGGTGGGCCAGCAACTACTCTCAATGAGTACATGAATACCACCAAACACAAAGGTAAGATATCCTGATACATGATACATTAACTGTATTTTGTCAGGCTCAGCTGGAGATGTGAGATGTGTGTGGCTGTCATAGGGTCATACACAATCTTATAGGAAATGGCAAATTCCACAAACAGAGGTATTAAGTAGACATATTTCCATGCTTAGAGTGGTTGGACTGAACGTGAGAAAGATAAAGACAAAATCAGTAATAGCCAAGGTCAGGATTAAATAAATATGGATAAATAAGTAAACACGCAGGTCAGAATTCCAGAAATTCTCAAAGTCAAAAACAAGCCGGGTCAGAATACCAGAAATACACAAAGTCAAATACAAGCCAAGGTTAATATCAGGATATCAAGGGGGCGGGGCCGGGCGGCCAAGCCAGCAGGCTGCAGGTCGCCACAGCTCCGGTGGAAACCAACTAATATTGGGCAAATACCCTCTAAAATCAGCACGAAACACCTGAGAAATTTGTGGCACAAGCTCCTGGAGTGTCCCGGTGCAGCTAGAGCACCTGAAATCGGGTGGATCTGGGTCCCGGTGAGATGCTCTGGGGATTGGGGACTGAGGCCTACCTGGGAGGGGAGTGAGGCAGACGGCCGCTGCCTCGCTTTCCATCCCGGCTACAGCGAACCACAACGCGACTGCAGCCCGCCCGGCCCCGTGTACCCCCCCCCCCTGGACCGGAGGGGGTTATCCCGGTCCCCACCGGGCAGGCAAACATCTCCATGGCGAGCCTGGGTGACTCGGCGTCGACGGTTGAAAGCTACCACGAGGCCTCAATAAAATGGCCGACTGTGCAACGCCTACCCCACAGGCCGCGGAAGACAGACCGCACAGGCAGCGCAGATACAGACCCCATATATCACATAGCTGAATTTCAGAACAACCCTGAATGGAGAACGCGGAGGAAAGAGGGAGAGGGCAATTTACAGCGCTGCCACATACTCAACCCACAAGCGCAGGGTAAGCCCCAAGCGAGAGCGCCTCACCTCAACCTCCTACCATCAAGATTGTGGGCCACCACTGGGGGAAAGCCCAGATAAGCTATCCCCTTGAAACAGCTACACAGCTACCCATACCTGGACACTGTGATCTGCATGGCGCAACACCTGTACTTACCTCACGTCCAGGCACTATAACCACAGCGACCCTCTGACACTATGCCCGGCGGCGGGACGTTGAAACCTTGTGGACTTTGGCTGACAGCTTAGTATAAGGAAGACATGGAAGACAGTACCACGGAAATCACCGCAGACAGCCTCACCAAAGAACACTCTGGCGGTATACACCGCTACACGGACATAACTGGCAGTTGGGTCACAGCCAAACGAATACCACATAGCGGTCCTCAACACCCAGACTACCGCAGATGACGACCTAAAGTGCCGCGCTCTGCCTGGTGGTACCTTATCGTACCTCACTTTGTTTTATAATACCTTACGTTAATTTATCTGAATAATCGTCCTAGCTAGGCTATTTAATGGTACAAATGCTTAGAGTAACTTGTGTATTTCACCTATGTCAAATGCTTAGCGTAACTCGTGTATTTCACCTATGAAAAATGCCTAGCGTAAGTCGTGTATTTCACCTATGAAAAATGCCTAGCGTAACTCGTGTATTTCACCTATGAATACTGCTTAGCGTAACTCGTGTATTTCACCTATGAAAAATGCCTAGCGTAACTCGTGTATTTCACCTATGAATAATGCTTAGTGTAACTCGTGTATTTCACCTATGAAAAATGCCTAGCGTAAGTCGTGTATTTCACCTATGAATAATGCTTAGCGTAACTCGTGTATTTCACCTATGAATAATGCTTAGCGTAACTTGTGTATTTCACCTATGAATAATGCTTAGCGTAACTCGTGTATTTCATCTATGAATAATGCTTAGCGTAACTCGTGTATTTCACCTATGAAAAATGCTTAGCGTAACTTGTGTATTTCACCTATGAATAATGCTTAGCGTAACTCGTGTATTTCCCTATGAAAAATGCCTAGCATAACTCGTGTATTTCACATATGAAGCATGTTTAGCGTAACTCGTGTATTTCACCTATGAATAATGCTTAGCGTAACTTGTGTATTTCACCTATGAATAATGCTTAGCGTAACTCGTGTATTTCATCTATGAATAATGCTTAGCGTAACTCGTGTATTTCACCTATGAATAATGCTTAGCGTAACTTGTGTATTTCACCTATGAATAATGCTTAGCGTAACTCGTGTATTTCATCTATGAATAATGCTTAGCGTAACTCGTGTATTTCACCTATGAAAATGCTTAGCGTAACTTGTGTATTTCACCTATGAATAATGCTTAGCGTAACTTGTGTATTTCACATATGAAGCATGTTTAGCGTAACTCGTGTATTTCACCTATGAATACTGCTTAGCGTAACTCGTGTATTTCACCTATGAAAAATGCCTAGCGTAAGTCGTGTATTTCACCTATGAATAATGCTTAGCGTAACTCGTGTATTTCACCTATGAATAATGCTTAGCGTAACTTGTGTATTTCACCTATGAATAATGCTTAGCGTAACTCGTGTATTTCATCTATGAATAATGCTTAGCGTAACTCGTGTATTTCACCTATGAAAAATGCTTAGCGTAACTTGTGTATTTCACCTATGAATAATGCTTAGCGTAACTCGTGTATTTCCCTATGAAAAATGCCTAGCGTAACTCGTGTATTTCACATATGAAGCATGTTTAGCGTAACTCGTGTATTTCACCTATGAATACTGCTTAGCGTAACTCGTGTATTTCACCTATGAAAAATGCCTAGCGTAAGTCGTGTATTTCACCTATGAATAATGCTTAGTGTAACTCGTGTATTTCACCTATGAAAATGCCTAGCGTAAGTCGTGTATTTCACCTATGAATAATGCTTAGCGTAACTTGTGTATTTCACCTATGAATAATGCTTAGTGTAACTTGTGTATTTCACCTATGAATAATGCTTAGCGTAACTCGTGTATTTCACCTATGAAAATGCTTAGCGTAACTTGTGTATTTCACCTATGAATAATGCTTAGCGTAACTTGTGTATTTCACATATGAAGCATGTTTAGCGTAACTCGTGTATTTCACCTATGAATACTGCTTAGCGTAACTCGTGTATTTCACCTATGAAAAATGCCTAGCGTAAGTCGTGTATTTCACCTATGAATAATGCTTAGTGTAACTCGTGTATTTCACCTATGAAAAATGCCTAGCGTAAGTCGTGTATTTCACCTATGAATAATGCTTAGCGTAACTCGTGTATTTCACCTATGAATAATGCTTAGCGTAACTTGTGTATTTCACCTATGAATAATGCTTAGCGTAACTCGTGTATTTCATCTATGAATAATGCTTAGCGTAACTCGTGTATTTCACCTATGAAAAATGCTTAGCGTAACTTGTGTATTTCACCTATGAATAATGCTTAGCGTAACTCGTGTATTTCCCTATGAAAAATGCCTAGCGTAAGTCGTGTATTTCACCTATGAATAATGCTTAGTGTAACTCGTGTATTTCACCTATGAAAAATGCCTAGCGTAAGTCGTGTATTTCACCTATGAATAATGCTTAGCGTAACTCGTGTATTTCACCTATGAATAATGCTTAGCGTAACTTGTGTATTTCACCTATGAATAATGCTTAGCGTAACTCGTGTATTTCACCTATGAAAATGCTTAGCGTAACTTGTGTATTTCACCTATGAATAATGCTTAGCGTAACTCGTGTATTTCACATATGAAGCATGTTTAGCGTAACTCGTGTATTTCACCTATGAATACTGCTTAGCGTAACTCGTGTATTTCACCTATGAAAAATGCCTAGCGTAAGTCGTGTATTTCACCTATGAATAATGCTTAGTGTAACTCGTGTATTTCACCTATGAAAAATGCCTAGCGTAAGTCGTGTATTTCACCTATGAATAATGCTTAGCGTAACTCGTGTATTTCACCTATGAATAATGCTTAGCGTAACTTGTGTATTTCACCTATGAATAATGCTTAGTGTAACTCGTGTATTTCATCTATGAATAATGCTTAGCGTAACTTGTGTATTTCACATATGAATAATGCTTAGCGTAACTCGTGTATTTCACCTATGAATAATGCTTAGCGTAACTTGTGTATTTCACCTATGAATAATGCTTAGCGTAACTCGTGTATTTCATCTATGAATAATGCTTAGCGTAACTTGTGTATTTCCCATATGAAGCATGTTTAGCGTAACTCGTGTATTTCACCTATGAATACTGCTTAGCGTAACTCGTGTATTTCACCTATGAAAAATGCCTAGCGTAAGTCGTGTATTTCACCTATGAATAATGCTTAGCGTAACTCGTGTATTTCACCTATGAATAATGCTTAGCGTAACTTGTGTATTTCACCTATGAATAATGCTTAGCGTAACTCGTGTATTTCATCTATGAATAATGCTTAGCGTAACTCGTGTATTTCATCTATGAATAATGCTTAGCGTAACTCGTGTATTTCACCTATGAATAATGCTTAGCGTAACTCGTGTATTTCACCTATGAAAAATGCCTAGCGTAACTCGTGTATTTCACATATGAAGCATGTTTAGCGTAACTCGTGTATCTCACATATGAAAAGTGCCTAGCGTAACTCGTGTATTTCACCTATGAAAAATGCCTAGCGTAAGTCGTGTATTTCACCTATGAAAAATGCCTAGCGTAACTCGTGTATTTCACCTATGAATACTGCTTAGCGTAACTCGTGTATTTCACTTATGAAAAATGCCTAGCGTAACTCGTGTATTTCACCTATGAATAATGCTTAGTGTAACTCGTGTATTTCACCTATGAAAAATGCCTAGCGTAAGTCGTGTATTTCACCTATGAATAATGCTTAGCGTAACTCGTGTATTTCACCTATGAATAATGCTTAGCGTAACTCGTGTATTTCACCTATGAAAATGCTTAGCGTAACTTGTGTATTTCACCTATGAATAATGCTTAGCGTAACTCGTGTATTTCACATATGAAGCATGTTTAGCGTAACTCGTGTATTTCACCTATGAATACTGCTTAGCGTAACTCGTGTATTTCACCTATGAAAAATGCCTAGCGTAAGTCGTGTATTTCACCTATGAATAATGCTTAGTGTAACTCGTGTATTTCACCTATGAAAAATGCCTAGCGTAAGTCGTGTATTTCACCTATGAATAATGCTTAGCGTAACTCGTGTATTTCACCTATGAATAATGCTTAGCGTAACTTGTGTATTTCACCTATGAATAATGCTTAGCGTAACTCGTGTATTTCATCTATGAATAATGCTTAACGTAACTTGTGTATTTCACATATGAATAATGCTTAGCGTAACTCGTGTATTTCACCTATGAATAATGCTTAGCGTAACTTGTGTATTTCACCTATGAATAATGCTTAGCGTAACTCGTGTATTTCACCTATGAAAATGCCTAGCGTAAGTCGTGTATTTCACCTATGAATAATGCTTAGCGTAACTCGTGTATTTCACCTATGAAAAATGCCTAGCGTAACTCGTGTATTTCACATATGAAGCATGTTTAGCGTAACTCGTGTATCTCACATATGAAAAGTGCCTAGCGTAACTCGTGTATTTCACCTATGAATAATGCTTAGCGCAACTCGTGTATTTCACCTATGAAAAATGTTTAGCGCAACTCGTGTATTCCACCTGTGAAAAATGTTTAGCGTAAAAGTGTATTCCACCTATGAAAAATGCTTAGCGTAACTCGTGTATTCCACCTGGGAAAAAAGCTTAGCGTAACTCGTGTATTTCACCTATGAATAATGCTTAGCGGAACTCGTGTATTTCACCTGGGAAAAATGCTTAGCGTAACTCGTGTATTTCACCTATTTAAATGCTTAGCGTAACTCGTGTATTTCATCTATGAAAGATGTTTAACGTAACTCATGTATATCACCTATGAAGACATATCAATACTATAAAAAATGTGCCTGTCCATCAAAAGCCACACTATGTAATACCACTGTCCACCTATCCTACCGGATGTCGCTGTTGTGGCACAAGCCGGCTGTTTGTTCATCCTGTGCACAACCAAAATAAAGAATTTAAAAAAAAAAAAAAATATCAGGATATCAAGCGAGACTTACTATTAGCACTAAACATGTATCACGGCAGAAACCACGATAGGGCACTGAATAAGGGCCCAAATAAGCATTATACAGGCTTACACAATATCTGATGGGTCCACGTCATCTCTACAACTCCAGAAAGTATGATAATGTTGTCGCCTAGATGACGTGGCCACTTTATGGGCGGGTGTGACATCACATAATTTAAACTTCATCCCATGTGTTCCCTATTAAGGGTTAATAAATATATAGGGGTGTATATAAAAATACCCCTCTCTGTCTCATTAGAGATATCTTTGTCAGAAGCTCAAGAAAGCAAGCTAAAGGGTCAGTGTAAGACCCGCTTAGGGGGGTCTGCCTTGATGTTGGCAGGTGGGCATTCCCTCCAATGGCCATTGGAGCAACTAAATGACCTCCATTTGTTTAAATATACATAGAGATTAAGGAGAGAGAGCATGTAACTTGTTTTTATTTGGTTTTTACTATAATTTAAACTTCATAAGGACATGTCATTTAAGCGGGCAGTGTCCGACTAACTGCAGGGAAGTAGCATTGTCTAATGAATTTGACCTATGCGAACCCGGAGGAGGAGTGGTGTATATGCTTAACAATTTGCCAGGAACAAATTGTTAAGCATATACACCATTTGCAATTTCCCTTTTCAGGTCGCGTGGACCGTTCTGGTTATGTGTGCCAAGGAGGAGAGCAGCACAGTCGTGTGGAGCAGGTAAGTTTGTCACAGTTGCTCAATCAAGGGCAAACTGTACCAGAAACACCGCACTGCCAGCAATCTTTTGAAGCAGCAAAGCAGTGTGGTTGCAAATCCCTAATTTTAGCCCTGAATGCAGACACATAACAGCGAAGGTATTTTGAGTGTAATGCTAATATATGTGTTTCTCATTATTAGTTAGTTAGTTCAGAGAGTTTTATAGGAAAAGCTACTCCTGTTCATTAGAGATTTAGCCTTTGAAATGAAAAATAGGCAGAGTAAGTTAGTGTCAGACTCACCTAAGAGATTTGGCAGATGAGCTTACACTTTGATGGCCAGTAGAATGATACGAAAACCCTTTGTTATTTAAAAACGAACGTCTTAGTTTGTAGTAGAACTTTTTTTGTCTTATTTTAAATCTATGTAGTTAGAATATTGAGAAAGGTCATGTTTAATTCAAATCTTAATTACTCATACAGATACATCAGATTCTTTATTTATTCCATTATAAGGTCAACAAATGAACTGACCATCAACAGTATGAGATAAAGGTAATATAAACAAAAGCTCTAAAAAAAAGCAGTAAAACAGTCCTGTTGGTGTGTAGCAGCAACAATTCTGCCAAGTGTCTCTCCTCCCAGCTAACGTAATGAGAATTATTCACAGTAGGTTGATGGCTGCACTTTAGATGAATATATATGTAAAACAAAAAGAGCAAAACAGGTCCAATGGTGGAGTATATCTCAGGACAGAATAAGTGTGGAGTGCCACATACATTATGTGGAGCTTTACACCAGCTCTGAGGAATTGGGCCTGGGTGGAAAAATCCCTGAAATTATGACTGAAATTATGTGGAATATATTCTTTCATTCTTTATTAGTCTTCACCAAGACATGAAACACAGAGCAGAATACAGAAACAGTATATAGTGTACGTAAGGTGGTTTGGGATAATAATGCAAGTATATAATTTATGCACTCACAAGTAGTAGAGCCTTGAATGGCTCTAATAAATCAGCATACAATAGTATAGTCCCCACTTTCAGATATTTCCTCTCAAGTGTAATCAGCAGTATCAAAATATAGTGTCCTATGTAGGCAAAATTGTGAACAAAAGAATATTACTTAGTTTACCAGCTTCAGTGGAGATTATCCACTAAGGATATAACATGAAAGCGTTCACGGATGGCAAGGCATCTAGGAGCACGCTATTAAAAAAATAAAAAAAACAGTATAACATAAAAACACTCGTTTTTCACCTCATTAAAACGGCTTTTTCAAAGTGTAGAAGTTGTTCCTGAGAATTGCTTGCATAAGTCATCATAGACATGAAGAAATATAATTAAGACCATGTAAGGTTACAACATATTGTGAAGTTAAAAATAGGTGCCTAATAATTAGTCTAATTGTAAAGAAAACCTGATTAGCAAGTGTTTGTGTTATTAAACGGGGAAATATATTGTAAGGTCTTTAAAAAAAAAAAAAAAAAGTTATATTAAAATCGGGCTCCAACGAAATGGAGAGCATGTGTGTGTATAAAGCAACAACCCATTCTAGGAAACAGACAACAATATGGTGGATAAATCTTGCTTAATAACATACCTTAACAGATTGCAATAAAAATCCCACTAAAATGTTTACATTTTTGGAAAGTCGACTGATCTCATAGTGTACAAAATTTAAGCACTGTGCTCAACCTCCCAGTTACTTGCACACTATCCAAAGTCCCTATACACATTTAAATATCTGGAGAATTTTTAGTATCACTCCAATGGCCATTAAAGTAAGCACATTTAAATAACTGAAGGTTTTTAGTATCACTCCAATGGCCATTAAAGTGTAAGCTCACCTGCCACGTCAACCCCATGTTCTCCCTATTAAGGGTTAATAAGTGCGTAGTGGGTTTTGAAAAATACCCATCTCTGTCTAATTGGAGATTTTATCTTTCAGCTTAAAGAAGCAAGGTGAATTGTTAGTGTCCAGCTCACCTAAGAGGTTTTGCCTTGATGTGGCAGGTGAGCTCACACTTTAATGACCATTGAAGTAATACAAAAAAAAACCTTCAGTTATTTAAATGTGCACAGGGGTTTGGGAAAGTGTGCAAGTAAGTATTTTTTTTTTTTATCTCCCAGTGTGCAAACCGGATACGTTTTCCTTCCTGGCTCCATGGATTGAGTGATACAATGGCCGTAACATCTGCTCTGTACAAAAAAAAAATAAAGGCTTTCTTTGATGTTCTCAACTCTAGCAAAGGTTATGGATGTTTCCTAAAGAAAAAAAAATTAACATTTGGTCATTTTGAAAATAACAAAATTAGTATGTGATATGCAGAACAAAAATAATTTTTAATGGTACATTTTCTAGGCCATGATATTTTAAATATGTATGCAATATATTAACACAGTAAAGGAGTTTAAGCATGTGTGGGATAGGCATAAGGCTAAGGGACCAAGGACTAATAAAAGTATTTAGAAAATTGGGCAGACTAGATGGGCCGAATGGTTCTTATCTGCCGTCACATTCTATGTTTCTATGTTTCTATATATATGCAGACATTGTATTTTATTGTGGACAGTTTAGCAAAAAGAATAAGTTGTGATTTATCATATTTTCAAGTATCTCTAGGAGACAAGCACTAAAGTACAGTATTAGGATTATGTATAGAAAATATATACAAAAAACAAACAATTAAAAAAAACAACACACATTGATCTTAGCTGTGGCAGGTTTGTAGGTCCAGCTAATGGAAAATATCTTCAAACCTCTGATCTCCTCATGTTCCACTTCTTAAACCTCCTGGCTTTTTCCCTCTGATCCTATGGTGACCTTCAGCAAACCCGTTCTCCTAGACCATGTGACAATTGAAGTGGTTATACTGGATTTTTGCTGTCCCCTGGTTGCTCACTCCAGACTCTCTTCCTTTGTCCTTCGATCTCCTCTCTCTTTTCTCTTTTGAAGTTCCCCACCTCCTTTTTCAATTCCCTCTGTCCAAATCTCTATCATATAAAGCCCCTACTTCTTTTTAGCTCTTCCTTGATCATTTGCCAGCCTAGTTTTCTCTTTCTTTCTGTTGATATTCTATTCCCTGTCCATGGCAGCTTCAGAACTCCATATGACCAGCCTTACAGTATGTGGCGAAACCAGCTTCGCCACTGTGAACTGGAGAGGCCTGGCTGCTGGCCTCCTGCCCGCTGACTATGGCCCCTGGACGTGTTGCACTTTAGAAACTATATTTGGGCATGTAATAATTTGTATTGCTGCTGCTGGCCCTTTAAAAGCAGCGATGGACATATTGGAACTTTTGGGACTACTGTACCTTTAAGACTGTGGAGCCTAGTACAGTAGTCCTGCCTTTAATACTTTAATGTCATGTATGTATTTTTGTATGCAGTTAACCTGGGCTATATACAAGTACAGCATTCATCTGATTGTTCGGTAGAATCACTCCATTCATTGTATGGAGGAAACTACCGAACAACCAGACCACCCAGGACTAAGTGTGCCTCCAATTACCGTTTGCAACAATGTTGCAAACAGGTAATTGGCAATCCATGTAATGTATTATGTGTCCTCTGGGTGGCCGCCATTCGGGAAACAACCACGTGGCGGCGGCCATCTTTAACTGCCGAACAGCGGTGTTTTGCCGTCGAGTGTCTGGAACTGAAATCGGACACTCGACTAGGCAAACACCGCTGAGACCTCCAGACTTCCAGGATTTCGTGGGGAAACTACCGAACGGCCCGCCGTTCGGTAGAAAGAAACGTACGAACTAGGGGATTCATACGAATCCCCCTTAGTCTCTATAACCCAGGCAATTCGTCTGTTTGCGTTCCCTTGTTTGTGACCGACCGCAGGGCCAAAATGCATGGAACTGTTTTCGGATACTTTACCCATGCGGTCGGTCAATACTTTAAAGTCCCATAACTCCCGAACCGTTTATCCGAATGGGCTGATTTTAACATATGTTGTCCCTCCAGACTAGGGCTATCTGGAGATATTGGATTTGTGGATGTACCCCAAGTATTTAGGGTACATCCAAAACTTGGGTAAAAATGTGTCCCTGTTAATTATGTTAAGTGCTAATCTAAGGGGAGGAAATGTGTGGGAGGTACATCCATGTGATTGGTTAAATTCATCCTCCCCCTGGGAGTGTCCTGTATGTACTTGTTTGTAATAAAAGCCAGACTGGGTGTCCCAGTCCAGAGTTCTTGCTTAACCCTCAAAGCGATGTGTCGTCTCGGTCTTTGGGGGAATGGGATTGTATGCTGACTGCCAAGAGTGTAAGCCGATGTCTGCTTTTCTTGTTCAGCTGTTCCAGTGTTCGTGTGGTTCCAGTCGGGAGAATGGTGTTTGCAGTAGCTGCCTGTGCATCTGGAAAGGGGATTATCGCCTAAACTGGGTTTTATCCTCTTGTAAGTGAAACGGTCCGTTACAATTGGTGGCAAGCGGCGGGATCGTTCCTACAACCAGAGGGACAGCTACAGACAACACTATTTCTGGATTACAAATTGAGGGCAACGCTAGTATCCGTACAGCGACCCTATCTACAAAGGAACTCAGAAAATGGAGAAGAAGCTTCAGGATGTAATGTCCAGTTACGTAGGCCTGTGGGGTGGAGTAGTCCCAGAGGAGGACATGATGAGGTACAGAGAGATGGCCAGAGCCAGATTGTGGGACGAAGCCCTGGAAGAAGTACAGTATTCACGAGGGGATCGGCGCCGCAGCAGAAGGCAGCGAATTCTGGCTAGAATGGCAGAGCGGATGCCCCTCCTGAGAAAACAGACCACAGAAAAGTGGGTGACTAGACTCGAGATTCTAGTATACGCAGAACTGACGCTCGACAACGCGTACCAGGCGCTACAGTGGTACGCGGCTCAGTGTGTCCCCAGGATGGCAGAGTATGAGTTCCCAGAAGGCGGAGAATACACTGGCCCCGGTCTATTTTGGGATAATAGTGGTGACGAGGACTTTGGGGAAGATACCGACTATCGTTTTTGGGACCTGTACGGCATCCGAGAGAACATGCTGGGTCTCTTTGGCGCTATGGACCTCGAGGCAGACCTACGATATTTGGTCACCAAGGAATGGAACCTGGAGGGGAATTACCTGCGACTCATCAATGAGGCCTGGGAAGAGACAACCGGTCCTCCGGCCCCCCAGCAACAAAGTGAGGTGCCAGGAAGGCAGTGTGAAGTGAAGGGAGAGGAGAGCAGCGTCCTCCCTCCCCAGCGGCAGTGTGTACCCCAGGGAGATGAAGGTGTCGTCCTTCCTCCCCAGCGGCAGGCTGAGTTACAGGGGGCAGAGGTTGTTGTTCCTGCCCCCCAGCAGAAAAGTGATATGCCAGGAAGGCAGTGTGAAGTAAAGGGAGAGGAGAGCAGCGTCCTCCCTCCCCAGCGGCAGTGTGTGTCTCCGGGAGCTGATGGTGTCGTCTATCCTCCCCAGCGGCAGGCTGAGTTACCGGGGGCAGAGGTTGTTGTTCCTGCCCCCCAGCAGCAAAGTGATGTGCCAGGAAGGCAGTGTGAAGTGAAGGGAGAGGAGAGCAGCGTCCTCCCTCCCCAGCGGCAGTGTGTACCCCAGGGAGCTGAAGGTGCCGTCCTTCCTCCCCAGCGGCAGTGTGTCCTGCAGGGAGCAGAGACAGTCAGTCTCGCACCCCAACCGCAGGACAAGGGAATGAAAGGGGAAACAGCTGGTCTCCCTTTTCCCCAGCAGAGAGAGTGGCAGGGAGAGGAGCCTGCTAACCCCTCTCCCCAGCAGCAGTTCACCGTCCAGAGAGAGGAGCTTGTTATACCCTCTCTCCCACGGCAGCCTAACCCACCAAGGGGAGATGTTAAGCCCCACAACTGTGCAGATGGGACCGTAGTCTCTGCATTAACAGCCCAAGGGATAGGGACGGTCGGTCCTGTTCCCCAGCCTCAGGGTGATGGATCCAAAGGGGAGACAGTCGGTCTCCCCCTCCGGCAGTCGAGCTGTGCACCTAAAGGGGAGACAGTCAGTCTCCAGCAACCAGGCGCCCACCAGACTACTCCCGTGGTAGTGCTGGCAACAGGACAGAGTACCGCTGGTCTCTGCCCCCTCAGCAACCCACCAAGGCAGCCTACCCGTCTCCCACCCAGCAGTGGTGAAACACCAGAACTTGGACAAAATCCTTCCTCACCCAGATGTAGTAACCGGTTAGTGTGGGTGGGCTGCTCTGTTATTTCTGTTTTGTGGGTGGGTTGCTGGACTAACTAGGGCACTGACCGGCAGAAAGTCAGGTACCCTGTTAGTCTAATTGGCAAAGGGGAGAAATGTGGCGAAACCAGCTTCGCCACTGTGAACTGGAGAGGCCTGGCTGCTGGCCTCCTGCCCGCTGACTATGGCCCCTGGACGTGTTGCACTTTAGAAACTATATTTGGGCATGTAATAATTTGTATTGCTGCTGCTGGCCCTTTAAAAGCAGCGATGGACATATTGGAACTTTTGGGACTACTGTACCTTTAAGACTGTGGAGCGTAGTACAGTAATCCTGCCTTTAATACTTTAATGTCATGTATGTATTTTTGTATGCAGTTAACCTGGGTTATATACAAGTACAGCATTCATCTGATTGTTCGGTAGAATCACTCCATTCATTGTATGGAGGAAACTACCGAACAACCAGACCACCCAGGACTAAGTGTGCCTCCAATTACCGTTTGCAACAATGTTGCAAACAGGTAATTGGCAATCCATGTAATGTATTATGTGTCCTCTGGGTGGCCGCCATTCGGGAAACAACCACGTGGCGGCGGCCATCTTTAACTGCCGAACAGCGGTGTTTTGCCGTCGAGTGTCTGGAACTGAAATCGGACACTCGACTAGGCAAACACCGCTGAGACCTCCAGACTTCCAGGATTTCGTGGGGAAACTACCGAACGGCCCGCCGTTCGGTAGAAAGAAACGTACGAACTAGGGGATTCATACGAATCCCCCTTAGTCTCTATAACCCAGGCAATTCGTCTGTTTGCGTTCCCTTGTTTGTGACCGACCGCAGGGCCAAAATGCATGGAACTGTTTTCGGATACTTTACCCATGCGGTCGGTCAATACTTTAAAGTCCCATAACTCCCGAACCGTTTATCCGAATGGGCTGATTTTAACATATGTTGTCCCTCCAGACTAGGGCTATCTGGAGATATTGGATTTGTGGATGTACCCCAAGTATTTAGGGTACATCCAAAACTTGGGTAAAAATGTGTCCCTGTTAATTATGTTAAGTGCTAATCTAAGGGGAGGAAATGTGTGGGAGGTACATCCATGTGATTGGTTAAATTCATCCTCCCCCTGGGAGTGTCCTGTATGTACTTGTTTGTAATAAAAGCCAGACTGGGTGTCCCAGTCCAGAGTTCTTGCTTAACCCTCAAAGCGATGTGTCGTCTCGGTCTTTGGGGGAATGGGATTGTATGCTGACTGCCAAGAGTGTAAGCCGATGTCTGCTTTTCTTGTTCAGCTGTTCCAGTGTTCGTGTGGTTCCAGTCGGGAGAATGGTGTTTGCAGTAGCTGCCTGTGCATCTGGAAAGGGGATTATCGCCAAAACTGGGTTTTATCCTCTTGTAAGTGAAACGGTCCGTTACACAGTATCACTCCACATGAGGAGTATCCCATTTAGAAGACAATGTATAAAAGTTCTGATTTCTGTAAGCTAACAAAAGGGGCGCTCTATCTAAGCATGAGCTCTATTTCAGCGTGAGCTCTATGAGCTAACAAAAGATGCGCTCTATTTAAGCATGCCTCCACACCACGCACTTAGACCTTCTCTGCGCATAACTGACCCCCACGACTAGAGAACACCACCGAGGGACACCACACGCTAGCGCACTCAAGAAGACAACATCGCACAACTATAGCTCCTCCTAGGGCCACACTGCCACGGATCTCGATCCTGACCACATTCCTCTTGTTACCTTTATCACGGAGATCAGGGAAAAAGAACTACAATTTCAGGGGATCACACCTACCATATTGTGAGGGCCACATCAGCTACTATGCACCACTCCCTTGCCCGGTTTAATGCAACATACACTGTTATGGGCAAATGCAAATATTACAAGTTTTACAATGAAATATTGTATTCCTCAAACTGTGTACTTTGTCTTTAAGAGATATTGCAAACTGACAAGGTGGTAGAAATGGAACATATTGTTTTTCATACATGTTTCTTTAAGCAACAACCGCTTACTTACCTTCAGTGCATAATATGTTCACGCCATTTTGTCCCAGATGAAATACAATAACAATAATGCATAAACAAGCTTCAATGCTACGCTACAACTCTTTCAGTACATAATATACTGCGGTAAACCCAAGTAGATAAAGATGTTCAGACTTTAAGATGCCATCTTGACCTAAGTCAGGAAAATTTCCATGACGTGTACACCCTTTAGTTATGGCCTTGTATTTTGGCCAAGATGAGGTCCTAAAATGAATAAAAGTAGAAGAAGTTACTTTTTCATATATGAACTACGATGACCCCAAAATGAAGACACCTAAGGTATAAATAGGTGTACTTTTAAATGTTAAGGCACAGACATAGGAGAGATTTGGAGACAAATGCTCCATCTTAAAATGACAGGGAGGCTGACATGATAACATGTTCAGGAGGGTATGTTAATCTATTATTCATATTTGCAAGCATTTAGTTTAATCCCTTTAAACTCTGCTATAAATTATTGTAATTTTATACATCTATATTTATATTTTTATGTAATAAATATCTAAAAAGACAAAACTTTATTGCTTCCAAGACAATCCTTATTTTATATTGTATTCTCAATTATTTATATATTTTAAATAGAGGATCTCTTACTAGCTATATCAAATTATGGCTAATATATCAGTATGGTTAGCCCTGCTAAGTTCTATGCTTTAAGACGTTATAGTGGTAAATAAGGGAACCAGCCGCGGTTACAACACTTGCATAGCCAAAGGTGTAGGGGACTATGGGCAATAAGCATTGACACTCCCTACGCAGCTTATATTATGCCCATACCTACATCCAAGGCTACATGATGTACTAGCTAACACCCGTTATTACTCTTTGTCTGAACTCTGTCTTGTGCTCACTCTCATAATGTTACTGAATGTATATTGTAATGTGATGTATGGCCTACACTTTCTGTACCTCTTTTATTTTTATTTTTATTTTTTATTTTTTTAAAGCATGTCTGCCTTCCACTGCATACCCTTCTCAGAGCTCTTCTCAGATTAGCTTTTATTCTGAACTTTGTGACCACATGTCCACAAGCAGGCGCAAATGGAGGCATAGCTTTAGAGGCTTTTCAATTAGAAAGTCTCTCCTGGGGAAAACGGGGAGAGCTTGCAAATGCAATGCACATTTGTGTTCATTGGGGCTATATGATATCTACTAAACAGTGATTTATTTATATTTTTCTGTATTTATAAGAAGGAGTGTTTCTTTAAGACTTGTTTCAAGCACCTCATTCTTTGGTCTTAGTGGACTCTCTCTCCTAAACACACACCCTTATTATCTACAGAGATGTTCATCAATAGCACAACGCTGCTGGAAGAAGTCTATCATCACACTAGATTTCCTCCACTATAAATTAACGGTATATTCTTATTGTCTCACCCCCTCTCTCGCCAAGCAAGAATAATTAGCTACTCATGCCTTCAAATATCTATTCAATAACTTTAACTCCATACCCCGCCCTGCAACAACTTCTCTCCACACTAACCTTACAGCCCAAGAGTATGTATGTTACTTTGTTGACAAGACTGACAAAAGTAGGAATAACATTGCTCTTTACTCCTCATAACCCCACACACAACCAAACTTCAAGTCTCTTTCTTTCTGTGCTCTAAATTCCCATCCACTTAGATACAAGCTATACGTACTGTTATATATATCCCCATTATAAAATATTATAGTTTTCAGGTCCCCCGCCCACGTGCGGCGACCTTGCTTACCCAGTCACCGCGAGTGGCGCCATCCGGTCCCTATCTGCAGCGTGCGGCTGTCCCCGCCGCCGTGCTCCAGACTTGCAGTGTGTCTGACGCTGCACGCTCCAGAGCAACATCCTTGTATGTATGCAGGACCCGGTCATGTGACGCAGCACACGGCGATGACCTCAGAGACCACAAGGGAAGGAAGAAACTCCTCCCACATGTTGTGGTTAACACTAATTGGAGGTTAGCCAGTCAGACACACCCTGTGTGTATATAAGCTAACCTCTCCCTTGCCTCAGTGCCCTGTTGTGGTCTGTGTTTAGCCCAATAGCGCATTATACTCTGTCTGCTTATTTGGTTACTGAACTTTGGCTTTTCTTACGTTTACTCTGTCTCTCTGTTTCCCTTTGACCTTGGCTTGTACTTTGACTATACCTTTTTATAGCCCGGCCATTCTCAGGACCGGTATTGCAATTCTATGTGTTGTGTCCCGTCTGCGTGCTTATAAATTTGGAAGTTGCTTCTTCACACTAGTGTCCTACTCTTAATTTATCTCTTCCACCTATCTTCTAATATTTTCATCTTCATTTCGAGTGGCTTCTGATGACTCTACATCATTAAATACAAACTTTCTTTGAAGTTGACTGTAGAATGTATTACATTATTCACTGTATACAAATTATATTAAAGTATACCTTTCATAACAAATACAACTTAATAGTAAAAAAAAGATTCAGATCTTGGGGGGGCGGGGCCGGACCGCCGAGCTGGATGGTCGCAAGTAAGATCAGCTCCTGCAAATTACCACTCTCTGAGCCCCTAAAGCATGATTCTTAACGAGATTGCAGATCGACAGCGATGGACCGATGAACAGGGAATTGTCAGGATCGGGACAGGGATCCAACACGCAGAGTACAAACAGGTACAGGATACGTATACCGGACCTTAGAATGGCCGGACTAACGTACGGAGAATATAGAGAATGGCCGAGCCGAGGTCGAGGGAACGAGAGGACAGGTAAGCGAGGAACAAGCCGGGTCAAGGATAACAGAGGTAAACAGAGTAAGTAAAACAAGCCGGGTCGGAACCAAAGGGATAACTGAAAATACCAGAGCACTGTGTGACTAGGCAGGCTAGAACCACGACAGGGCAATGAGCAAATGAGAGAAGCACTGTTAAATACCCTGGCTCAGAAGGGTAGACACGCCTCCGACGAGTCCTGATTAGTCTCCAAACAATTGAGTGACAGGTCGTTCCGGGTTGGCGTCATGACGTCGACTTCCGGACGTCATGCTACAAAAGGAAGTGACTCCCTCGCGGCCGGCGTTTATGTGACCGGGTGGACCGCGAGGAACAGGGGAAACAGACCGTCCGGATGGATAGACGTCTAAGTCTCTACCTCTCCCGGAGGTAGAGACTTCAGGTACCCTGACAGTACCCCCCCTCTCAGATACGCCCACCGGGCGGAATGAACCGGGACGAGATGGGAAGCGGAAGTGAAACGCCCTGCGGAGACGAGGAGCATGAACATCCTCTTGAGGCACCCAACTCCTCTCCTCAGGACCATATCCCTTCCAATCGACCAGATATTGTACTCTCCCCCGGGAGATTCGAGAATCGATGATAGCGTTAACCTCATACTCCTCCTGACCCTCCACCTGAACAGGGCGAGGGAAGGAGACCGTGGAGGAAAATCTGTTACAGACTAGCGGTTTCAGCAATGAAACATGAAATGAGTTAGGGATGCGTAAGGCAGATGGAAGAGCTAGACGATACGCAACTGGGTTAATTCGAGTCAGCACCCTGTAAGGTCCAATATAACGAGGAGCGAACTTCATGGAAGGCACCTTTAAACTAATGTTTCTTGTACTCAACCATATTCTATCACCTGGAGCAAACACCGGAGCCGCCCTTCTACGTTTATCAGCGTGTTTCTTAACCAGCATAGAATTGTGCAGAAGAATTTGTCAAGTCTGATCCCACAACTTCCTCAAATTGGCAACATGAACATCAACCGACGGTAACCCTTGGGAAGGAGAAGCCGAGGGAAGAATAGATGGATGAAAGCCATAATTCATGAAGAAGGGGCTTGAATGAGTAGAATCACAAACGAGATTGTTGTGTGCAAACTCCGCCCAAGGAATCAAACCAACCCAATCGTCCTGGTGTTCAGAAACAAAACAACGTAAATATTGTTCGATCTTTTGGTTGGTGCGTTCAGCGGCTCCGTTAGACTGAGGATGATAGGCAGAAGAGAAATTCAGTTTGATACCCAGTTGAGAGCAGAAGGACCTCCAAAAACGGGAAACAAATTGGGAACCTCTGTCAGACACAATTTGGGAGGGTATCCCATGTAAACGAAAAATCTCCCTTGCAAATATCTCTGCCAATTCGGGGGAAGACGGGAGTTTAGGCAGAGGAACGAAGTGAGCCATCTTGGTGAATCTGTCAACCACGGTCAGGATAACAGTCTGTTTTTTAGAGATAGGTAAATCGACAATGAAGTTCATAGCTAAACAGGACCATGGCTTCTCTGGAACCTCTAAGGGATGCAGAAATCCACATGGGAGCGTATGAGGCTGCTTAGTCTTAGTACAGACCTCACACGTACCGATGAAATCCTTAACATCCTTACGTAAAGCAGGCCACCAGAAATCTTTGGAGATTAAAGCATACGTCTTGCGAATGCCAGGATGCCCAGATACCTTACTGTTGTGGAAACATCGTAACACTTCCAGTTGGAGAGCAGGAGGAACGAAGTGTCTATCCCCAGGAGTCTGTTTAGGAGCTAGGTGTTGTAACTTCATGATCTCAGCAAGCAACGGAGAATGAATCCTGAGATTCGTGTTAGCGATGATATTACATTTAGGAACTATCGAGGAAAGAACTGGCTCAGCTATAGTGGACGGTTCATATTGGCGAGATAAAGCATCGGCTTTAGAGTTCTTAGAACCAGGTCTATAAGTAAGCACATAATTGAAGTGAGTCAGGAATAAGGACCAACGAGCTTGCCTGGCGGATAAGCGCTTAGCCTCCCCAATATAGGACAAGTTCTTGTGGTCCGTTAGAATCGTAACAGGATGTAAGGTCCCTTCTAATAGATGTCTCCACTCCTTTAGAGCCATAATGACCGCTAACAGTTCCCTGTCACCGATGTCATATCTGCTTTCAGGACCAGATAGTTTCTTAGAGAAAAAACCACAAGGGTGTAACGGTTTGTCCACCCCTAACCTTTGTGACAGAACAGCACCTACTCCCGTCTCAGAGGCATCGACCTCGAGTAGGAACGGCAGAGTCGTATCAGGATGGACTAAAATTGGGGCAGAAGCAAAAAGTTCCTTGAGAGTCTTGAAAGCAACAAGGGCCTCAGTAGACCAGGTCTTAGTATCAGCCCCTTGTTTGGTCATATTGGTAATAGGCGCAATAATAGAAGAGTATCCCTTAATAAAGCGCCTATAATAATTAGAGAAACCAATAAACCTCTGAATCGCCTTGAGTCCCTTAGGCAATGGCCAATCTAAAATAGATTGGAGTTTGTCAGGATCCATCTTAAAGCCTTCCCCAGAAATCACGTAACCAAGAAAGTCTATCTGAGACTGGTCAAAACTGCATTTCTCCAATTTACAGTATAAGCCATGTTGCAGAAGTTTGTGCAATACCTTTCTGACTTGTCTGTGGTGGGTCTCAATCTCCCTAGAGTGTATAAGTATGTCATCCAGGTATACAATAACACAATCATGTTGAAACTCCCTAAGAACTTCATTAATCAAATCCTGAAAGACTGCCGGAGCGTTACAAAGACCAAATGGCATAACCGTGTATTCATAGTGACCATAACGGGTATTGAACGCTGTCATCCACTCGTGTCCATGCTGGATTCTCACCAAGTTATACGCCCCTCTGAGATCTAACTTGGTGAAAATTTTAGAGCCCTTTAAACGATCAAACAGCTCGGTAATCAAAGGAATCGGATAGGCATTTCTGATGGTTATCTTATTCAAACCTCGGTAATCAATACAAGGTCTCAGAGTACCATCCTTCTTTTTAACGAAAAAAAAAACAGACCCGGCGGGAGAAGAGGATCTCCTAATGAATCCTTTTTCTAGATTCTCACGAATATATTCCTCTAGAACTGAGTTCTCTTGAGTGGATAGAGGATATACATTGCCCCTCGGAGGCATAGTACCAGGTAGAAGCTTAATTTTACAATCAAATGACCTGTGTGGAGGTAAGGTATCAGCATTCTTCTTGTCGAATACTGCTTTTAAGTCCTGGTAGAGAGACGGTATCTGTCTCTCTGTAGACTGAGTGGAAGTACCTGGTGTGTTTATTACAGCCAATGGAGAAACCCTGCGTAAACACCTCTCCTGGCAGCCCTGGCCCCATGAGAGTATCTCCCCTAACTCCCAATCGATAATAGGGTTATGTCCTTTTAACCAAGGGTACCCCAGGACTATGGGGACAGAAGGGGACGAAATAAGCATAAGCGATAAGTTCTCCTCGTGTAAGATACCAACAGTTAAGTTAACGGGTATGGTCTCACGGAAGATAACAGGCTCAAGTAAAGGTCTACCATCTATGGCCTCAACGGCCAAGGGTGTATCCCTTAACTGGGATGGGATAGTGTGTTTAGTAGCAAAGGCTTGGTCGATAAAATTCTCAGCAGCTCCGGAATCTATCAAAGCCATAGTCTTTAGTACTCCCTTCTCCCAAGTTAAAGAAACTGGTAGCAGAAGCCTGTGATCTTTATAATTATGAGTAGAGGACAAAATAGAAACACCCAAGGCCTGTCCCTCTAGAGAAACTTAGGTGCGAGCGTTTCCCGAGCGATTAGGACAATTCAGGCGTAAGTGACCTCTGACTCCACAATACATGCATAATCCCTCTCTTCTCCTGTACTGTCTCTCCTCTTCTGAGAGGCGAGTATTGCCTATCTGCATAGGTTCAGGAAACAGTGAGGTAGTGGAATCAGGACTTTGAAATGCGGGAGCTAATTTAAAGGAAGGTCTAAGGTTCCTCTCTCGAGTGTTTTGTCTCTCTCTTAAACGCTCATCAATACGAGAAATGAACGAAATTAAATCCTCCAAATTTTCAGGGAGTTCTCTAGTAGCAACCTCATCAAGGATTACGTCTGATAGCCCGTACAAAAATACATCTATATAAGCCTGCTCATTCCACTTAACTTCTGACGCCAGAGACCTGAACTCTAGTGCATAATCCACAAGTGTTCGGTTCTCCTGTCTCAGGCGCAACAGTAATCTGGCTGCATTGACCTTTCTACCAGGGGGGTCAAAAGTTCTTCTAAAGGCAGCTACAAAGGCATTATAATTATATACTAACGGGTTATCGTTCTCCCATAGTGGGTTGGCCCATCTCAGAGCTTTCTCAATGAGTAAGGTGATAATAAATCCAACCTTTGCCCTATCTGTAGGATAGGAACGAGGTTGCAATTCAAAGTGGATACTAATCTGGTTTAAAAAACCACGACACTTCTCAGGTGAACCACCATAACATACTGGTGGGGTAATGCGGGAGGAGGCACCTACAGTGGCTACCTCTAGGCCAGAACTTACAGGGGAGATAGAAGTAGTACGTGTCTCCTCTGGTGGATTATTGGCACGAGATAATAACGCCTGTAGCGCTAGGGCCATTTGATCCATTCTGTGTTCCATGGCTTCGAACCTAGGATCAGAGGGACCAAGCTGACTGTTTGTACTTGCAGGATCCATTGGCCCTGTCGTAATGTCAGGATCGGGACAGGGATCCAACACGCAGAGTACAAACAGGTACAGGATACGTATACCGGACCTTAGAATGGCCGGACTAACGTACGGAGAATATAGAGAATGGTCAGAGACAAGCCGAGGTCGAGGGAACGAGAGGACAGGTAAGCGAGGAACAAGCCGGGTCAAGGATAACAGAGGTAAACAGAGTAAGTAAAACAAGCCGGGTCGGAACCAAAGGGATAACTGAAAATACCAGAGCACTGTGTGACTAGGCAGGCTAGAACCACGACAGGGCAATGAGCAAATGAGAGAAGCACTGTTAAATACCCTGGCTCAGAAGGGTAGACACGCCTCCGACGAGTCCTGATTAGTCTCCAAACAATTGAGTGACAGGTCGTTCCGGGTTGGCGTCATGACGTCGACTTCCGGACGTCATGCTACAAAAGGAAGTGACTCCCTCGCGGCCGGCGTTTATGTGACCGGGTGGACCGCGAGGAACAGGGGAAACAGACCGTCCGGATGGATAGACGTCTAAGTCTCTACCTCTCCCAGAGGTAGAGACTTCAGGTACCCTGACAGGAATACTGGATCCAGGGTGAGGCTGGCTCTCTGAGTTTTAGTCCCCTGGAGGAGAAATTTTAGTTGCCCCAGACGGGGCCTTCTCCGACTGTGAGCAGGGTGGACAGCCGCTGCCCCGCTATCCTGCCTAACAGCACCCGGCCAGAGGCCCAAATCGGCGTGGACCTGGCCCAGTTCCCCTCCCCTCTGGACCGGCAGGGGTGATCCCAGTCCTAACCCTGTGGCCCCGACAGCTGCAAGTCAACCAAGGCCCAGTAGTATTGCCACCACGATGTGCGGCCTGGGCGCCTCACCTAAGATGGACTTTTATACTGTTACGGAAATAAAGTCTATTCTTCCCTAACAGGGATACACAGGAGAGATATGTCTTACAGCTAGTGTAACACCCACTGAAATATTAATGATGGCCTCAGCAGAAAAGAGGGGTAAATTAAATTGATATGAGCTTTAAATACTATTAAGCAAAGAAACACTTATTTGTGAAATGCAGTGACATAAAATGTAAGTTAAATATGTTAAATTCGGGGGGGCGGAGTCTGACCGCCGAGCCGCATGGAGCTCCGGCCAGGCAGGAGAAATACCGGGCAATAAGCGATGGCTATCCAGCCAAAACTACCCATGGGGGCATCACCCACGTCGGGGGTACCCCGCTGAACCCAACGATACCACCCTGGGGCCTGCCGAAGTCGGCAACACTGAAACTCAAATGCGGCCTACTGAGGCTGAAGCCAGAGGGAAACGGCAGCTCTCCAGGGCGCAAAAGCCCGCAAGCGACCTCACCTCAGCCTCCCCCCCCCCTCTGGACCGGTGGGGGACATCCCGGTCCCCACTGGACATGTAAACCAGTAGGAAAAACGAGCAAGCCAGCGATGCAACATAGGGGAGCAAAAATTCGCCAAAGACAAGCCAAAATGGCCGCCCAGCATGTACCCAGAAGGCGGACTACTCACCCTAAACCATGTATGTCCCCCATGGAAATCTTTGATCGGCTCTGTGCGGGCCTCACAGCAGCTATACGCAGCAGAGGGGCAAACCACCGCCAAGCTGTCCGAACGGTAGCCTCCTAGATACGTCCAGCAGCGAGACGCAGCTCCTACAGGCAAATAACCCAAGCCTCTAAAATGGCCGTCCGGCAGCGCAGACACCGAAGTGCCTTGAGGCGGGAAAAGGCGCCGATCCTCTCAAACATCTTATCCGACCAAACTCCTGGCTACGAACGCAGCTCTAAGCACCGCTTCCAAACCAACGCTGCATCACAGAGAGCTGCGCGGCCATACACCACGAGGACACTTACCGGAGCTGACCCCCAAAGAGGAGACGCCGGGCCCTGCGGCCGCAACGAACTGAACCCCTGGGCACTACTAAGACCCCACCTGCATGGCATTTGGTCCCTCAGAGCCACACCACAAGGACTACCATGCTGGACTAACACAGTAAAAGAATCACCTCCAAAGCCTGCAAGCGGCGTGGGTTAACGGCCATCAAGGGACGCTGGGATATCTGGTACCAGAGACTCACAGCAAAGTTACCATAGCCATACTCATAACAACCCTGACCTAGCACGCAGAAAATTTTTACACTTTTCCTGTATGCTATTGATACCGGAGAAACTGACGGAAGCCAAGCACAGAGAGATGGACACAGGTTTCTTCAGGAAGGAAGAGATTCTTTATTGGATCACCGATCGGGACTCAGAGGGACTAGCGTCACCAAAATACAGCAAAGTCTGAGCCCCGGACGATAGTGCAGGCTCCTTATATAGGCATATAACTCCTCCCATATTAAGCTCCACCCGCACATTCTCTTAACCAACCAACACAAATAAGAATTAACTTCCTGTTTGACCGCATGGCTTGTCCAGCATAATGGAGGAGGGGGAATACTATATCCTGTATTCTTGCACATGCTCCGTACACTACTGATCGTATCTTGCCTCGTGCAACCAACTGATCGATACGTCAGCATATGCACGTACACATGCCACGTGGTAATCTCGGCCTACTAAATTTATTTTTACCGAGATTCCACCACATTCCCCCCTTTGATGCCTCTTGATATTTTACAATTACTTGAGGCATCACTTAACCTTGGTTTTGCTTACACCGCAAGTTACCTTGAACCAGACCAGACTTATCTTATGATGTGAATCTTCAACATTCATCTTCTTGCATTGGTTCTCCCTGATCTAGAGCCTTATATTTATATATCGCCATTATCTGTGCAGCAGCCTTCCTCTCTGCTATACTTCCTATCAGGCTTTGCACAGACCTAACTACTAAGGGTATAAGACACGGTAGGAGTAGACACAACAATAAAATCAGTAGGACTCCACCTACCACTGCCTTAAGCCCTCCAAACCACTCATACCAGCTACCAAACCAACTACTTGGATTATACCCTTTCCATACCTGAGTAGGCACATGCGCTAGTTTAACCATATGGCTAGTAAGCTCAGCTATTGCTTGCCCTTCGTCGTCTATTTGAAGACAGCAATTGCTTAGGTTAAACTTCCCACATACACCTCCCTCTACTGCCAAAAGGTAATCCAAGGCTAATCTATTTTGGTAGACTGCTGTCCTCATCCTGGTGTTATGCTTCGCTAGAAGATTGAGCGCCTGTGATGTCTCATTAGTGATAATCTCAACCACCGCCTGTAATCTTATAATACGGTTGAGCATATAAATAGGGGTTCTGTAACCAAAGGTACCATCCTCAGCCCACGTGGCTGGCCCATAATAGTCTATGATACGCTGGGGAGGCCATTCATTATCTTCCCAGGTGCCTATCTCTATGGGTCCCCTTTTCTTCCTATGATTCACATCATACACTTTAACACCTAAAGTCTCACCTGTTTCAATCGGTAACAAGAAGAAGGATGGTTTGAGCATACCCAACACACATGCCCCTTCCCAGTCCTGTGGCAACTCCGAATAGGCTTTCTTACCACAGATCCAGTACAAATTTGCTGGGGCTCTCCAGGTTGATGTGATGGATAGATCAAACCACACATCCTTTAAATTGGCGTATCTAGCAAACGGGTTAGATGGTTCTGAGACATTTGAAGCCGACCACCAAGTTGTATTCTTTGTATCATCATCATAAGCTTTTTGCCCTAGACAAGTTAATTCTCCTACAGAAGTGTTATACATTATTCCTTTCCTTGCTATGCAAACATAACCTATGATGGAGGTCTTTAATCTCCACTCAGATTTACCTCTAACACTCATATGATAATCGGCTTGTGTAGATATTAGTTGGTCAACTGCCTCAGAACCGGACATTACCTCCTTTGCTTCCCAAGGCCATTGGTCTCCCATGTTAGTACCTCCACACACATAGCAGTTGGTAACATTAAGACTACCGGCAATACTTTCAGCTAGGTCAATGAACAGGTTCTTAGCATTATGGGGGATCTTGTTATCTATACTCATCTCTTCATAAAAGGAATGGTATACTTGAGTCTGGGAGGATACCGTATCAGTCTCTATTCCTATAAACAATAATGTCCCAGGATCTAAACCCGTCCCGTATATCTGAAACCCAAATAAATTGCCATATTTGTCTAAGAACTTGTCGGGGTTATTTATAAGTATATGGATGGGATTACATTCCATAGACTTACAATATGGGCTAGTCGGCAACTTAGTCACTATCATGTCTTTATCTACTGTCTGTCCCCAAGTCGCCCACCCCACACAAGACCAATATGGACAAAAGTTATAGTCTTTATTTGGGCATCTAGGACTCACATATTTATTTTTACTACTGGGACAAATATATTTATCATTAGACCCATACGTCCTCTCCCATCTAAGATCCCCACATACATTCCACGGCTTTCTACCACTCGATATCGCTTTACACGCATCAAATAGCAGAACACCCGAAGAATGTACGGATTCTAACACCGTCTTATTAATTAGGGTCCCCTGAGGATCTCCATTCCTGAGAGTCAACCAAATTGTACGAGGTTGATACTCCGGACTGAAGCACTTAGGTTCTCCTACTCCTAAATGGCACACACTATAGTCTATATTTAAGTATCTACATCTCGATACATCTCCTTTACACTCGTATTGTGAATGCCAGATTAGGGTTTGGGAAATATGGTTACCTGTTCTCGTAGTCTTAATGCATACCTCACAGCTAGGAGTGTCGGTACCTCTACCTTCCTGAATATAAAAACACATGTAAATAAACACAATCAAAAGCACATCTTTCGCCGTCATCCTCAGTCTTCGTCCGTGCGATGGAACCTCAGCTTCCAGGATGTGAGGACTGCAGGGAATGGAGTTCTGCTCGTCTTCACAGGTGTCCCTTCGAGACTTTCCTGGCTTATACACTATGTGTTGGTGAGCGGACAGGCTTTATTATGGCCTTCTCACTCACTCCCTGTAACAATAAAATTTGTAATCCACACGATTCCTCGTTACTCCGACTGAGTAGTGCGTTTTAACCGGATCTTGCAGGGATTCTCTGGATCTGCTGTAAGTTGCCAAGAATCGACTGCTGCTGGTTTAACCCTGGAGTGATGTATCCACGGAGTCACTTCGGCTACTTTTATCGCTGTAGGGGTAGACAAAAGAACAACATAAGGACCTCTCCACTTGGGCCCTAACGGTACATTATTCCACTCTTTAATCCACACTTGATCTCCTGGATGATAATTATGAACAGGGGGATAAATATTCACAGGTAATCTATCTTGTACCCATTTCTGTACCTCCTCCATAGTCTTACCCAACTCTACAACCTGCTGCCGAGTAATTCCTTCTCCCAACTGACTCAAGTCCCCCCTTAAGTTACCAAGTACGGGAGGTGGTCGCCCATACATGATTTCAAAAGGAGAGAGGCCCATCCTTCTGGTAGGGGTACTGCGGATTCGCAATAGAGCTATGGGTAGGAGAACGTTCCACTTAAGTTGGGTTTCCTGACACATTTTAGCCAACTGGTTCTTTATAGTTCTATTCATTCTCTCTACCTTACCAGAACTCTGGGGTCTATATGCAGTATGAAGCCTCCACTTTATACCAAGCATATGAGTCAGTTGTTGTAGGCACTGATGAACAAAAGCAGGACCATTGTCCGATCCTATAGAACAGGGTAGTCCATATCGGGGTATTATTTCTCGTAGCAGGAATCTCACAACTTCTCCTGCTTTCTCTGTACGAGTAGGGCATGCTTCTACCCAGCCTGAATAGGTGCACACAATTACCAACAGGTAACGATGTCCACCCGATTTAGGCATCACTGTAAAGTCTATTTGTAGATCGGACATGGGGAGTCCCCCCATAAACTGGACTCCTGGTGGCTTTACTGGTCCTTGTCTTGCATTATTTTTAGCACACGTTACACATCTTCGTACAATGGCCTGAGTCAAGTTGGACAATCTTGGTATGTAGAAATGTTTTCTGAGAGATTCTTCAGTACTGTCTCTCCCAGAATGTGTCCCGTTATGATAGTTCTGGACAATTTCTACTGCTAGTGATGCTGGTATAACTATTCTTCCATCTTCTAGCTGATACCACTTGTTCTCCAAATACTTTCCCGGTTCAGTCTTTAACCACTCCTCTTCTTGAGCTGTATAAACTGGAGTCCATTGGGACAGTGGAGTTGGTATAAGAGCAGCTATATGCCCCACATACTCCTGTCTTCCTGATTCAGCAGCACGCTTAGCTGCACTATCTGCCATCCGATTTCCCTTGGTTACATCACCATCTCCTCTCAGATGCGCTCGACAATGAATAATACCGACTTCTTTCGGCTCCCACACTGCTTCCAATAGTTGTAGGATTTCGGCTGCGTATTTGATTTCTTTGCCTTCTGAATTCAGTAGTCCTCTTTCTTTATACAAAGCTCCGTGGGCATGAGTGGTTAAAAACGCATACTTAGAGTCCGTATAGATGTTTACTCTTAAACCTTCAGCCAATTGTAACGCTCGTGTCAGTGCTATCAATTCTGCCTTTTGTGCTGATGTTCCTTTCGCCAGTGGCCGAGCTTCTATCACCTTGTCTATTGTTGTTACTGCATATCCTGCATAGCGGATCCCTTCTTTCACATAACTACTGCCGTCGGTATAATATTGAACATCGGGGTTCTGGATGGGAAAATCACGAAGATCTGGTCTACTTGAGAATACTTCATCCATTACTTCCAAACAATCATGTTGACTTTCAGTAGGTTGTGGCAAAAGGGTAGCTGGATTTAAGGTGTTTACAGTCTCTAAATGCACTCTTGGGTTTTCACACAACATTGCTTGATACTTGGTCATACGGCTGTTACTAAACCAATGATTTCCTTTGTAATCCAACAACGTCTGTACTGCATGTGGGACTCGTACATAAAGTTCTTGACCCAGAGTGAGTTTATCGGCTTCAGCTACTAGCAGGGCGGCTGCAGCTATGGCTCTTAGACAAGGTGGAAGTCCGCTGGCCACTGCATCCAATTGCTTAGACATGTAGGCAACAGGTCTTTGCCATGATCCCAAGTACTGTGTCAATACTCCCACAGCCATTCTTCTTTGCTCATGTACATATAAGTAGAATGGTCGTGTATGATCAGGTAGACCTAATGCTGGGGCACTCATCAAAGCCTTCTTCACATCTTCAAATGCCGTTTGCTGTTCTGGGGTCCATAGGAAGGGGTCGTGCTCTGTACCTTTGATAGCTGCGTACAGAGGTTTTGCTAGTATCGCATAGCTGGGAATCCATATCCTACAGAAGCCTGCTGCCCCCAAGAATTCTCGCACTTGTCTTCTATTCTTGGGTATTGGTATTTGGCAGACAGCTTCTTTTCTCTCTGGCCCCATAATCCTTTGACCTTCAGAGATATGGAATCCCAGATACTTGACAGTTGGCAAACACAACTGAGCCTTCTTTCTAGACACCTTGTATCCTGCCTTCCAGAGAATGTGTAGTAGATCGTGCGTTGCTTGCTGACAGATTTCTTTTGTAACTGCTGCTATCAACAAGTCATCTACATATTGTAACAATACACACTCTCCTGGGATGGACTCGAAATCCAGTAGATCTTGACTTAGGGCTGAACCAAATAGGGTAGGTGAATTTTTAAACCCTTGGGGCAGTCTTGTCCAAGTCATTTGGCGTTTTGAGCCTGTTACAGCGTTCTCCCATTGGAAAGCGAAAATACATTGACTTTCTGCGGCAATTCGGAGGCAAAAGAAGGCATCTTTGAGGTCTAAGACTGTAAAGTAAGTAGCCCCGCCCGGAATTAAAGCAAGCAGGTTATATGGATTGGGTACAACTGGATGTATACTAACAACCGCATCATTGACTGCTCTTAAGTCCTGCACAGGTCGATACTCATCTGTACCGGGCTTTTGAACAGGCAGCAATGGGGTGTTCCAGGGGGAAGTACAGAATTTTAGGATACCATACCGTATGAACTTATCCAGATAAGATTGGATGTTCTTCTTAGCCTTCTGCGGGATATGGTATTGTCTTAGGCTCACTGGATAAACCCCATGTTTCAGTTCAATTTTTATAGGTGGAATATTGCGGGCCAGTCCTGGTGGGTTGTTCTCTGCCCAAACTCCTGGTATGTTAAACAATGTCTCATCACTCCTAGGGTTTTGGCTAGTCAACACTGTATAAAGTCGCCACTCTTCTTCCTTTGGTACGGATAAAGTCATAATACCTGAAGGTCCATTAAACTTTAAGGATGTTGTTCCATTTGGTAGGAACGTAATCTGCGCTTGTAATTTGGATAGCATATCACGTCCCAGCAATTGGACTGGACATTCAGGCATATAAAGGAATTGATGTTTTACTACGTGGCCTCCCAATGTACAGAGTCGACTTTTAAGAACCGGTTTTTCGGCACTTCTTCCAGTTGCTCCTATCACAGTAATAGTCCTTCCAGATGGAGGAGCAACCAGATTAGTCACCACTGAATGTTCAGCACCAGTGTCGATCATGAACGCACTCCTTTTCCCCCCTATTGATACATCGACCATAGGCTCCGCTCGACCAAGGGGGATGGAGCCCGGTCGGTATCAATAGTCCTCCATGACCGTGTCAGCCAATCCTACGAAGTCCCTACCTTCTCTATCGCGGGACCTTTGCGCTGCTGGAATATACCTGTCTTCCCTAACACTTCCTCTGTTCCCATTACTCCCTCTATAACCATTACTCCCTCCGGGGCCTCCTCTACCTCTCGCTCTGCCTCTAAAGTTTCCGTAGCCTGCCCTGGGTAGGTCTCTCTCGTACTGCTCTCTTTGCGGACATTCGTTCCTCCAATGCCCTTCTTCCTTGCAATACGCGCACTGATCCCTACTCAAAGGCTCCCTATTCCATCTATTATTGCCTCTATCTGGGCCCCGTTTATCTACGCCTGCGATCGCTACCGCTAGCATATCAGCCTTTTTACGCATCTTGCGCTCTTCCTCTTTCTTACTTTCTGTATCCCTGTTCATATAAACCTTATTAGCTACCTCCATTAGTTGGGTGATGGACATACCTGCAAACCCTTCTAACTTTTGTAGCTTGCGCTTAATATCTCCGTATGCTTGGCTGACAAAGGCGGAGTTAACCATTCGGGAATTATCTGCGTCTTCCGGATTAAAGGGGGTATACAAGCGGTATGCCTCCAATAATCGGTCATAAAAGACACTGGGCGCTTCATCGCTTTTCTGAATCACCTCAACTGTCTTCGACATGTTAATGGCTTTCTTTCCTCCTGCTTTCATGCCAGCAATTATAGCGTCTCTATAGGCTCTAAGTTGAACCATATCAGCACCATTTACGTTCCAATCGGGATCAGTGTTGGGATAATGTGTTGCGGCCCATGCTGCTGGATTAGCTTGGTTCAAAGCACGGGCTCTATCTTCTAATGCTTTAATGGCTGCTTGATTTATTCTTGTCCTTTCCTCATTGTTAAATAAAGTCATTAGTAACTGCTGGCAATCAGCCCATGTCGGATTATGCGTCTGTACTATTGAGGTGAACAGATCAGTCATGGCTTGTGGTTTCTCAGTATACGAGGAATTATGGGTCTTCCAGTTTAAAAGGTCGGTAGTGGTAAATGGGACATATACGAAGACTGGGTCAGCGTGTGCCATTTGACCTGCGGCATCGAGATAAGCTGACCCGGGATTTAGGCGAAGAGGCATCTGATAGTGCTTTAATTGTTGGGCACCAGTCAACTGTCGGGTTTGGATGGGGCTACGTAGAGAGGCGTCAGTCATGGGTTCCGGTCGGGGAGAGATAGGGTATGGGGATGTGGGAGGTTGGTTTTGGGAAAAGGTCGTAAATAAAACACTTCGAGCCGAGCTAGATGAAGCTTGACCGGAAGTCTGAAGTGGCGCCAAATCAGGATATTCGTTTCTAATGGGGGTGGGTTCTGGTTCCGGAAGGGGAGATTTAGTACGAGGGGGGGTGGATCCTGTACTGGAGGAGGAAGCGGAAGTGGATGGGGGTAGTGAGGGAAGGGTTGCAGGACTTCCTGTATTTGCGTCACTTCCTCTTAACGGAAAGTAAGGGGGCGGCAAAGGGATCTCGGACTCAGGGGGCGTGTCCAAAATGGGCCTAACACCAGTCCTAGTGGACGAACAAGTCCTAGCTACCATGAGGCGACATTGCTCCTCGTGGCATGTCCGGAGCCATTTTGGCGAGTCATTTACGGCCTGTCTCCAACAGTCAATATAAGGAAACTGGCCGTAAAGTTCAGGCCTACCTGATACAGCCACGTGTAAGCGCTGTACCAGAGTTGGATCCAAACTGCCACATGGCGGCCATGCCGCAACCAAAGTAGGCCACTCCCTAGTGCACAAAGTGACCAAACGTACAGGAGACATCTTAACCCCAAAATCACAAACTTTGAATCCCTTTTTAAAATTCTTAACCATACATCCTAAGGGATCCGGAATCGTTGACTGCGACGCACCCATATTTAACAATGGAACGTCGTCGACAACGATTACTATACACGCGTACTATTCAACAGTCACACCCGTTTCCTCTGGCAACAGCACCACGTGGTACGGTTACCAAGTGAAACGTACACAATAACAATAAACACTCAGGGAATTCCCGTACACACACAGCTGTTACACCAGTCACTATATAATCAATATTATGCCCTTTGGCGTAACTGTACAGTCACCCACGCTATAATTCTCTATATACGAATTACCCGTCTATAACACACCCCAGTAACATCGTCTTTTACAAATAGCGGTTACAGTACGGTTAGCATAGGTCAAAGCACAAGTTAAGGTCACAATACAATTATTAGTGGTTATGGTGTTAAAACATGCAATTGACGACAATGATTAGTACTTATATACAGTGTCAGTAAATATACAGGGTTATGGTACCGTGCACTATAATACAGCAACACACTATCAACACTCTCGCTAGACGGCTGAGCTCGCGCTATCTAACAAGATATACACTTTACTAAAACAATCGTTAACACATTTACAATTCCCAACTAAACTATTGGCCAGTACCTTGAATGGACTACCTAAAACTATATACACCCGTTTTGGTTAGCCACACTGCCCAATCACCACATATATAGCGAGCTAGAGAACCGAATTTACACAGGCGCCTCTTAGTCGCACTATACAACGAGCTAGAGAACCGAATTTACACAGGCGCCTCTTAGTCGTACTATCAGAAGTCTAGTGGGTTCCAAATTTACACGCCTTCCCACTTAGCCCAGATAGGATGAGAACTAGCGAACCGAATTTACACAGGCGCCGCTTAGTCTCCCGGTCCCTCCGACCTAGCGAACGTAATATACACCCTAGAACGCTAGTCTAGACAAGACACCGGTGTCCGGCTAGGGCTATTTACACCAGGACCCCGCCTGACTAACCAAATCAAACGGTCTGACTAAAGAGCGTTCGATCGAGCGGTGCGCCTTCGCTCCTTCCCTCCGACAGAGGGGGCAGATACAGATTCAAAAACCCCTTTGGGCCTACCGCACAATCGGTATACCCCTAGCGGGTCCTGCCGTCTAAAACAGCAGTTGTCTTACCTCCTCGTTCCTGAACCTGAGTTCACACTCATCGACGGGGACACCCCAGCACTTCTCACGTAGAGGCCGATGATCTCCTGGACAACAGACCAGTGGCGCCGAGACGAAGGGAGGTCCACGCAGAAGTTCAGGGGTGCAGCCGTAGAGAACGTGGGCAAAGATAGACCGTCTCACGCCTCTGCCTCTCAGCTACCGTTGAACGATGAGCTTCCCGGCCAATGCACCAAATGATACCGGAGAAACTGACGGAAGCCAAGCACAGAGAGATGGACACAGGTTTCTTCAGGAAGGAAGAGATTCTTTATTGGATCACCGATCGGGACTCAGAGGGACTAGCGTCACCAAAATACAGCAAAGTCTGAGCCCCGGACGATAGTGCAGGCTCCTTATATAGGCATATAACTCCTCCCATATTAAGCTCCACCCGCACATTCTCTTAACCAACCAACACAAATAAGAATTAACTTCCTGTTTGACCGCATGGCTTGTCCAGCATAATGGAGGAGGGGGAATACTATATCCTGTATTCTTGCACATGCTCCGTACACTACTGATCGTATCTTGCCTCGTGCAACCAACTGATCGATACGTCAGCATATGCACGTACACATGCCACGTGGTAATCTCGGCCTACTAAATTTATTTTTACCGAGATTCCACCACACTATATATTAAAATTTTTTCTCTAGCTACTCACGTAGGCAATCTATGCAGTCTAGGGTATATAGTCTAAGCAACCACTCAACCCTCAAAACAACCTAGCTTTGCACTATAATCATACACCCTTCACATACCAGTAAACGTGTACACCTTGACAGCTTTTAGAGGCTTATACCAACATTAACTTACTAAGTATATTTACTAAGAGTTACAAATGCCGAACACTAGACATACGGCTCGCTCTGTTAATCAGTTAATTTGTGTTGTTTACTCTGTCTCTCAATCTTTTACCTGCACTCTTGCAATAGAACTAAACGCTAGCCAGATCTTAGAAAATCTAATACTCACTCTACAGTTCAGCTCAGCGAAACAGCTTTCTCATATATTTCACTGATGCTATGATTTATCTGCTGATTGTTAGCAACTTAAAACTTTAAAAATGTGCCTGAATAATATAAAAGTCACAACTTGTACTGCAAATTGAAATTACTCATACCTTGTCACGCTGTTGTGGCGGACCAAGGCTGTTTGTCAATTCTTGTGCACAATAAAAATAAAGAATTTTAAAAAAAGAATTATGTTAAATTTAAGCCAATATAGCCACATTAGAGAAGAGTCAAATTCACTTATATTTTCAGCATGGCTATTTGTCCTAAATTATGTTAATTCAGGCCTTAATTTAATAAACTAATAACAAATAATTTGCTAAACTTATAAACATATATGCTTTAACCCCTTAAGGACAGAGCTTCGGAAGCTTGTCTTTCACTTTGTGACAACGGCATTTTTGCATTTTTTGCTGTTTGCGTTCAACTGCAATTTGCATTTGACTAATTTATTGCACCGACGCATATTATATACCGTTTTTTTAAAGGACAGAAAGGGCTTTCATTTGATGTAACATATATATATATATATATATATATATATATACATGCTTATTTATTATTAAAAAAATACAGAAAAATGCAAAAAAAATTAAAAATTTAGATTTTTTTTACAGTTTTTGCAATAATAATGTGTGCCTAATTAGTGCAGGTTAAGGAAAGTAATTAAAAATAAATTCATTTAGTTGTTCTGATTTACAGAATATATAATGTGTCTGGGATTTTCAGGTTTTTTTTGGTAGTTACAGGTCACAAAGCACAAGGAGTAAAATAAACTTTTAATATGGAGCGATTTTAGAATTTGGTATGTTTGTCTTGTAAGCTTTATAACCATAAAAGAAAACAAAATTGCCACACAAAAGTATATATTTATATAAAGTAGACACCACAGGCTATTTACCTAAGGTTGTTTTGACACTTTCTACGTAGCCATTTTACTGCCAACCTTTGCTAAATATTGGAGTAAAATTGTGTTTTTTGGGGGTTTTCGCACACAAACTTATAACAAAGAACTTCTCATGTGTATTTTGTAAAGTTGGTGTGTGCTATTCCTGTACAAAGTTTTATTATGTGTTCAGTTACTTCTGCTGAGTACAACGGTACCCCCATTGTATGTCTTTGGCCCTATTTTGTGAAGCTACAGTGCCATATAGGAGACCTGTCCTTTTCAGTATTCACAGTAGAATTTTGAGAGACGGATTTAATGAGCCTATGCTTCCATTTGGGGTATTATAACAGTTTGACTGTTCAAAAAAACCCCACAAAGGCCTACCATTTGTAAAAGTAGACACCCCAGGGTATCTCATAAGGTGCATATTGTGCCTTAACATGCCCCCATTTTTTTACCATTACATGCCAAAGTATGTGGTAAAAAATAATTTTGTGCATTTTTTACATACGGATTGCATTTTTGCTGGGCATTTTGTATATTTCATATGTGCCACTAAGTTCAAACCCCCCAAATTATGCTCAGCTAAGTCTTCTGAGTAAAAGGACACCCCCATTGTATGTCTATGGCACTATTTCGTGAAGCTACAGTGCCATACAGGAGACCTGTCCTTTTCAGTATTCACAGTAGAATTTTGAGAGACGGATTTAATGAGCCTATGCTTCCATTTGGGTTATTATAACAGTTTGACTGTTCAAAAAAACCCCACAAAGGCCTACCATTTGTAAAGGTAGACACCCCAGGGTATCTCATAAGGTGCATATTGTGCCTTAACATGCCCCCATTTTTTTACCATTACATGCCAAAGTATGTGGTAAAAAATAATTTTGTGCATTTTTTACATACGGATTGCATTTTTGCTGGGCATTTTGTATATTTCATATGTGCCACTAAGTTCAAACCCCCCAAATTATGCTCAGCTAAGTCTTCTGAGTAAAAGGACACCCCCATTGTATGTCTATGGCACTATTTCGTGAAGCTACAGTGCCATATAGGAGACCAAGCCATATCAGTTTTTACCGAACTTTGAATTTTGACGCCGGGCCTAAGTGCAATTTCCAAGCATCTTCGCAGGTTTTAAATTCAAACTACCCCACAAAGGCCTACCATTTCTTAAAGTAGACACCCCAGGGTATTTCAAAAGGCATATTTTGAACCTTAGCGTGGGATCATTTTTCCGCTAGCGTGTACCAGGTGTAGTGGTAATAAGCGTTTTTTTCTGCCTTTTTGACACACAAAGTGAGTTTGCACAGTATATTTTGCAAACCATATGTGTACTACCACTGTATAATACTTCATATGTTGCTCAGCTATGTCTGCTGAGTACAAAAATACCCCCGTATGTACCTTTGCCAGGTATATGTGGACATCGGAGGGGCACATTTGGGACACAGCCATTCCATTTTTTTTTCCAACTTTCAATTTTTACGCTGTGCCCATGTCCCATTTTAGAGTATTTTACCAGGCTATATAATCCAAATACCCCATAAAGCCATACCATTTCTTAAAGAAGACATCCCAGGGTATTTCAAAAGGCATATTTTGAACCTTAGCATGGGATCATTTTTCCGCTAGCTTGTACCAGGTGTAGTGGTAATAAGCGTTTTTTCTGCATTTTTGACACACAAAGTGAGTTTGCACAGTATATTTTGCAAACCTTATGTGTACTACCACTGTATAATACTTCATATGTTGCTCAGCTATGTCTGCTGAGTACAAAAATACCCCCGTATGTACCTTTGCCAGGTATATGTGGACATCGGAGGGGCACATTTGGGACACAGCCATTCCATTTTTTTTCAAACTTTACATTTTTACGCTGTGCCCATGTCCCACTTTAGAGTATTTTACCAGGCTATATAAACCAAATACCCCATAAAGCCATACCATTTCTTAAAGAAGACATCCCAGGGTATTTTAAAAGGCATATTTTGAACCTTAGCGTGGGATCATTTTTCCGCTAGCTTGTACCAGGTGTAGTGGTAATGAGCGTTATTAAATGTATTTTACTTTTTAAAACTTTTTTTACTTTTTAAAACTATTTTTTAAACTTTTGTTTTAGTTATTAATTTTTTTAAAGTTTCCTAAACTTTCGTAAAACTTTATTTTACAGATTTAACATTTTTCTAAGCTTTTTTTTTACGTTAACCCCTAACTAGCAGTAAGCAGCACTAACAGTAAATTCCCCATTTTCCCATAACTCCCACCCACCCCAGCTAGCAAAATATTTAATTATACAATATTTAAATTAGTTAATTAAATAAATTTAACCCCTGAGGGTTAAAAAATAAATAAAAGTTAATCGTCAGGGGTTAAAAAAAAATTAGATCACAGTATAATACTGTGATCTGTATTTTGATCACTGTAGGCAGTGATCGACTGGCAGGGAAGGGGTTAATTTTTATTTGGACTGGGTAAAGGGTTTATTTTTTTAAATTTTTTACTTAAACGTTATTAAAACTTTTTTTAACTTAATTTTTTAACTTTTTAAAGCTTATTTTTAAACTTTTTTTAACGTTAACCCCTAGTTAGCCTAATACTAAATCCCCCAATTCCCCACTAACTTCCACCCTCCCCAGCTAGCTAAATTTATAACTTTAAAAAATGTAAATTAATTAATAAAATAAATTTAACCCCTGAGGGTTAAAAAAAATAATAATTAACCCTCAGGGGTTAAAAAAAAAATCAGATCATAGTAAAATGTAATCCCTGCCAATTGATCACTGTAGTCAGTGATCAATTGGCAGGGAAGGGGTTAATTTTATATTAAAATGGGTAAAGGGGGGGTGGGATTTTAATTTAACTTTATTGTTTTGTCACCAGGGGGCAGGATCACTGAAGATCCGGCTCCCTGCACTTCACACAGAACCAGGAAGTGCAGGGAGGCGGAGGTGAGTATAGAGAGCACATGTGCCCGCTCTGGCATGCTGTCAGAGCGGGCACATGTACTCTGACAGCCCGATCCGGTTACACCCGGTCTGCCTCTAATGCAGAGGCAGACCGGAGCACCATTAACCCCACGATCGCCGCGATTGCGGCGATCTGGGGTTAATTTTAACGGGTGACGGACGAGGTCCGTCACTCGTCGTTAAGGCAATCCCCTGAGTGACGGACCTCGTCCGTCACTCGTCGTTAAGGGGTTAATAAACTTTTTGAATACGGTAACATTTGTTAAAAAAAAAAAAACCATTCAAAATGTTATAATATCCAAAAATATCTCATATATAATAAAATATATAAAATATATAATAAAGTTTATCAATATATACAAAATGTTTTTCTAAATATTAATTCATTGCAAAAGTTTATTAAAAAAATTTAAATCGAGATTATAGTTCATGATTTTCTGTTTAGTTATTGAACACCTAAATTATTACAGAAAATGTATATCTATTTTTTTTAAATATGAAGGATAGCAGGCAGAAGAGTGATATCACAGCATATACTGTCAACAGTGCAATGATAGAAACCTTTTTCTACTCTCAAAAATCAAGGGATTGCGCGAAGCAAAAAAAAATACAATATCAACCAGCTTGTATAGTAAAAATATATTCAGTATGTAAAATATTGAATGTATATACATCTTCTGAACACAAAACACACAAAAAAGGAAAATGTTCAATGTATATGTAAGAAAATAAGTGATTTTTTTTTATATTTCAATGGATATTGGCACTTTAATAAAGGCTGCAGACAAGAAATCTCAAAATAAATAAATAAATCAATGTCCAGTAGTTCTAGACCCATTTTTCATTGGCTATAAGTCTAAAAACAGCTTTTATAGCTGCAGACAAGAAATCTGCAGCTATGAACGCTGGTTTTAGACATTCTCCCAATGAAAAAATGGGGGTATAACTACTAGACAGTGATTTTTTTTTTTTTTTTTTTGGTCAGTGATGTGTACCGTTAACGTCTTCTCTTTTTCATATTGTGACTCAGATTACAAGATTAAGGGACCTAACAACTATATGGAAATGGCTCTATTAAATAGAACATCTATAAGTTATGTTTACCTTTACCATAGTGCTCTTTTTTAATGCTTATTAAAGATTTAGCAATTGATACCACAATCCAGATAAGTCAGTGTATTGGGGGATATTTACAAACGTGTTCTGTGAAGTAGCGGTTAAATTACATCAGTATTCTAATTGAAATTTTTTAGAGTGAATCAATATTCTTCATAGTAAATTCTGACAGGTTTTGCAGACATTTCTACTCCACAAAGCCAGCGAAATTATACTGGCTGAAAAATTCCACAACTATTCTGTGGGAAAAAGTAACGGAAATAATATTAAATGTGTTGGTGCATGTTCAAAAATGATAGAGTGCAAAAAAAAATCTACAAATGAAAAAATCAACTGCAACAAAAATTTGCTGAAAAATAGATGCAAAATGGCTGTGATACTTTGGTAATTTTCCCCAATTGTTTAATTTCTCCTTCTACAGCTTATATATTTGCTGACAGGTGCAAAGGGCAGAGCATATAAGACATGTGCACCAGTGAAATTTTCGCTTTGTACGAATGATTTAATACTAAGTAAAAATGTAATTTGTCAATCCCGAATTTCGTCCACAAACCATTCTTTTTCAAACGAAATTCGTTAAAAAATAATTAATTAGGAGGAAAAAAGCACTGCGTATGTGCCAAAAAAAAACGTCAAGAAGGGAGCCAGCAGCGCTACCAGCTCCCTCCTTCTAATAAATAATTATTCTTCCCCCTCCCCACCCTGCATTAAAACCTAAAATCCTCCCATATATCCCTACTTGTGGTATGCCGTGAGTAGGGGCACTATGACCCCCATATTGATAAAAGGGAAGTTAAACCCTCCTGCATGCCCCTACTATGTTGCCTAAACAAATTTAAAAGTACTAGCGGCTGGGCAGCTATTGCTGCTCAGTCACTAGTGCAATAAGGGGGGACCTGGCACAGGTTAAATCCTGTCGCATGCCCCTACCTGTGCCAGGTCCCCCGTGTAGTAGGGGCATGTCGCCTAAAAAGCTGCTCGCTGTCATTTAAAACTGGATATAAAAATCAGTATCTTATATAGAAGTGAGGGTGAGCTATGGTACATGTAACCAAAAGTTATAGTAAAAACTATAACAATGTTGCAATATGAAAAAGTAGCTATTTAGATTTAAATAGCTACTCTTACCTACTCTTTACACTTCTATACAAGATACATTTATATCCAGTTTTAAATGACATAAAAGGGAGGTAAATTCCTCCCGCATGCCCCTAGTTGCGGTATACCCCCCCCCTGCACCCTAACCCATGTTCCCCCCTCGTCTCCACCCATGAGGTGCGGGTGGGGACCCTAAATAAATAAATAACGGGGGGGACCTAATATCCCCCCCAGGTCCCCACCCATGAGCGGCGCATGGGGACCCGAATAAATTAAAGGGGGGACCTAATATCCCCCCCTGTTCCCCACCCATAAGTGGAGGGTGGGGACCCTAATTAAATAAATAATGTGGGGGCCTAATGTCCCCCTCCCCAGGCCCCCACCCATGACCTGCGTTACTTGGTTAAGTTGGTTACTAGAGGTTGGGGCCAACACCAAGGCCTGGAGCACCACGTGTATATAGCGATCTATTTCCTAAGAGGAAACAAAATATCTTCCAAAAGGAGGGCAGTCTCCTTCTTTGGACATTTATACAGGGAGCCAAGATGGACAGGTCCAGGTCCAGGGAAGAATGATGTGGATTTCTTAACATACGTTTTAAGAACTCAGAAATCCATGTTTGTTATGTATACAGTACAAGTAGCATAATGTCACAAATCCTGTGTCTGTGTCTGTTTCCATTTATTCATTTTTAGTTGTATGACACAAACATGAATCGTTTTGCTCCTTTATTTATTGATGCTGCTTATTCAATATATTTAACTATAATGTGCAGTTTATTTTTACTTTTAGTTATACATTTCGTTGTATTTTCCTTTGCCTGGATTTAACTTGACCTGTAGATTTCCTGACCACATGCTCTGTGACTAGTAGACTTTTCTAATGCAAAAATCTTTCCAATGTGATTGTGTACATTTGAATAGTAATCTCTACTTTATTCTAGATACACAAATGACTTCTCCATAAAGCATTTTTATAATCATAATTCTTTTTATAATTACTGAATGAATGTAGATTAGATGAGTTTTAATCATCTGCCTAGACATATAGATTGACACAAAAAAGAGTAAGAAGAATATAATAAAACTGACTCTAGGATGGAGTGTCACGTAGTTTTAGATAGTAAGCTTTTTAGCACCTTTAATGTGTCCCGTCGTATTTACTCGAATCTAATGACACCTTTGTGGGCAAAATAAAGTCTCCAAAATTTGAATGCACATTAGATTCAATGGCACTTTAGATTTGTTTACGAACGGTGCATTAGGTACGATGGGCATAAGATGTGAATTCGCTGGGATTAAACTAATCGAGGCAAAATTCTAATTTGAATTGCTGCAACAGGCATATGAGACTTGGTTTCTGTGTACAGTAAAGCTGTACCTCGCATCTTTGTTGCAATGCAAGTGCAAATTTTGCCCCAGCGAATTTGCGTTGTATGCCTATCGTATCAATACGCTGTTTGTACTCAAATCTAATGCGCCATCGAATCTTTGTTCTGTAGAAGTATCTTCTTGTACAAATGAGCATTACATTCGCCAGTGAAAACATTTTTCGGCTTCCAGGTTTCAAAATTTCAATGTGCATGAGATTCATTGGTGCAATATGGTACTTTATAGGAGTAAAATCACAATTATAGTTAAACTTTACAATTATTTTTTGGATTTAATTCCCTGTGGACTCCGACTATTTGCTATTCTACAACTGAGTCACTCCACCTTTTCTTTCTGTCAATCACTGCACCTGTCACTCACTATAGGTAAGTAAGTCCACATACGTGGTATTGTCGGGTAGGGCTTATGATCCCCTGTTGCTCAGTTGCCAAAATTTGTCAGTTCACAGCTTTCCTCCAGTGCAAATCGGCGCAATTTGCCGTGCAGTGCAGGAGCTGCTGAGACACACGTCCGCTCGACTCTGCGGTGTAGGGGAAGTTCAATGTCTTTCTACAGCATAAGCATGGCGATACAACAAGACTCCACTAGTTGGCTGAGAGACACTCTCAGCCAATGAGCAAGGCTTAGTCCAATAGATATAAGTGGACTTAAGTGGTTAGTGCTTTCAGTGTTCCTTTAACTTTTTATATAGTGCCTTTATCATTATTATTACTATATAATATATATTGCGTAGTATATATATATGTATATATATATACACAAAAATAAAGATTTAAAAATAATATATATATATAGATATACAAAAATAAAGAATAAAAAATAATATATTTTATTCTTTATTTTTGTTGTGCTTGTGATAACAAATACGCTTGTAATGCCACAACAGCAGTGACAAGCCCATTAATAACAATATAAGACAGTAGCATGGCATACCGTAACAGCCCAATTTTATAAGAAATAATATAAAATAATAAGCAGGTTAATCGCATGTGTCCAAAGTGTACACTTGTAAACAAGAAATATATTGTTGACACAGATTATGAACAAGATGACAGCCTAGAGGCCCCCTGGACAGTTGTCATAGGTTAGGAGTTAAATGCATAACAGGCATAAAAAATGGAAAAAAAACCACAAGATAATATCATGCAGTGTGAAGGCATGAGAGGGGGGGGGGTTTGAAGCCATCCTTTGCCACTCTGGGGTATGGCATAGAGCTGCTTCTGCAAGGCAGTCGGTAGGCTTATGGACTTGGGTGTAAGTCGCAGAAGTAGCAGAGTTAAGCTTGAATATGAGTCAAGTTGTGGCCCTGATGGCCTATCCCGTGTGTTGGTCCTGTTGGAGACCGCAAAAGAAGTCCTCTGTGAGAATCGACCTATTATTATGCTGCGCCTGGCTATCCCCAGGTTGCGCTGGTTAGGGCTTCTCTGCCATTTTGCAGATGTCTCGATCCTGAACCCGTCTGTTCTGCTGAGTATCGGGAACCTTTAGTGTGGACAGAGATCACTCCCACAGGTCAAGAGGCAGGGGGTAACAGGGCTCTTGCTTGGAATCAGTAGTTTCTGAGCACTACCGGACCAGGAGATCAGCCGCCTCTCCCATCCAGTGCGCAACAAGGCCGCATCTGCCACTGTGGGGGAAGTAGTCAAAAACAAAATAGCACGAGACTTCAGGAGGGGACCTATACTGCACTCAGCCTCACTTCTCCAAATCAGATAAGGTTGTTTAGATCGGTTTATAGGTGGATTGTGGAGGAGCTTCCACAAAATGCGTCTCCCCACCAACAAAGAGATAGGATAAGAAACAGAAACAATGTGTTTTATTACTAAACTACATTGTGATGATAATAACCACATATTAAATGTGCAATAAAAAAAAATAGTGAAACAAAAAGAACATCACACGAAAACATTTTAACACATGATTTAGTTGATTTTCAGTATGTAAACTCCGGAGAAGAGACCGTTCCCCTTTAAAGTTAGCCAACACTTGACAGCATTGAAGAATGTCTGTAACTACCTGTGAAACTGCCGTTAGGATTAACATTTTACTGGAATCTCTGCGTGGGAAGGATGTACAATGAAAAAAGACCCAATTCATTGTCTAGGATCTTGTGGGAAATATCTGAATAAAGCAGAAACGCATAATGTAAAACGTTCTCTAATATTTTGCTTCCAGTCTAAATTGTTTGTAACACAATCCAGAAGAAAGCATTCCTGCACTTTACGATCACTTTAGTGGCCATTAGTGTTAACACGAACGTATGACTATTTCCAGTCAGTGCTTTCAGGTGAATTTAGCTAGTAGTTTAATTTGCTGGGATGGGAGGGATTCTGTTAAAAGCTTTATGGCCTAGATTTCTCAGAATCCTCTAACATGGAACTCGACTCGTTCAGGGCACTAATTTCAAGAGGAAACTCATTTAATCAGAGTAGAGTTTTTTCTCACTGACTTGTTATGTCTGCAAATGATTCCCCATTACTGTTAGCCCATCAAATGCTTTCACGTCTATTCACACGGATATTGCTGTATAAAAATGTGTAGCATTCTTACAAACAAAACCTGATGTTTATAGTTCAGTCATGAAAATCTGGTATTGCCGCACATTACAGAGCACAGAATGCCATCTTTAGATATTCTGGTGGCTGAATCTCCAGAACAGGGATAGGCAACCTTTCGGCACTCCAGAAGTTGTGAACTGCATCCCCCATAATGCTCTTACACTCATAATGCTTGCAAAGCACCATGGGAGGTGTAGTCCAAAACATCTGGAGTGTGCGAAGGTTGCCTTTGCCTGATCTAGAACATGTTTAGATCCAATTTTGTTTATTTTTAACTATTTAGCTTAAAGCTGTGACTGTATTGTGGGAACACACAGGTGCACTCGTAGCCGAAATCAGAGGCCCATACCTGAACTTGCTGATTAATTTATTTTGGGGTTTATTCCCTAAATGAGGGTTGGTAGAGAAAAGTCAAGGTACTATGTAGACCAAAATAGCTTAGCTGGAAAAGGAGCTGAGTTGGAGATTTAAAGATTTTAAAAAAAAATGGTCTATTTTGAAGCACATTTTGACATTACTTTTACTAATCTAGCATAGCTTGAGTTAAATTGATTCTCCATTAGAACTTGGGATTTGAGAATAATCCTCTCTGAAAAGCTGTATTTCAGCTATTAAAATGTCCCACAGCATCATGTGTGTTATCTTATGCTAGATGTATTGTGATTGCAGAGTATGGCTTAATAGATTGTACAGGCCTCTGTGGTAAATTGTATCTCCTATAACTCTAACTGCTACATATCCACTGGGATTTTGTTCTGTTATTGGAGAGCTAATCTGATATTGATGACAATTTATAATAGGGTATAGACTTCCTTAACTTACATTTGATTTCCACTAATGGAAGAATAATAAATGTGATTTGACCAGTATATTTTCTTGCACCCTAATTAATTATACCCCTTCCGCAATTACTATAAAATATTGCTCTTGATCTCTCACATCCTGAGTACACTCATCCAACATAGCAAGTACAAAGTAATAGTTCACCCCTAATTATTTACAGGTATATATTCTTCTAAAGCATCCTCTAATCCAATTTCTCCCATATCATCCCGATTTCCTTACAGACCCTGTGCAATTTCTCCAACTCACCTCTAAATGAATATTGCCTCAGTTGGGGAGATTATTCATGATATTATATAACAGAGTATTCCTCTATATACCCTATTCCACACATATCCAGTATACCACCCCCCAGTTCCAGATTAAGATCCCATTGGGCTTGGTGCTGGCAGTTATGATGGGCCAAATTACAGAATCTTATCGATAGAAAAGACTAAAACAGTTATACCTCTCAAGCGTCATGTATCTGGCGGAGGTAGTGCTGGAGGGAAACTTACAGGATATAGCTATCAAAAACACATGCCCTATGCTAATCTCTCACTTTCATCTTTCAAGTAAATCCATACCCCCAAACAGCAGTGTCCAGTGAAGCAGGATTTCGGTGGGCGAGGTATAAGGGTGGGCCACTGACGCTAATCATATAACCAGAACCACCCAAATGGAAAAACATTACAAAACGGGGGCAGGTCTGCCCAAATAATTAGATGGTCAGAATGGCATGAATGCCCATCAGGCTGCCTGCCAATCATGCAGGATGAAAAACTAAGGGCATACTATACAGACAGTACTCTGAGCTTGGCATAAATGCATCTAATAATGCGCTCGCACTACGCTTTCTAAGGACTGTCCTCTAGCACTCACATGTCCACTCCTCTCTTAACCTTCTTACTAGCAGGCAGAATCTCCTGTTATACAGTCTGGGGCAGAGAAAAGGTGTATGCAGTGAGTGTAGAAGAATTGGAACATGCCACAATGTTAGAGAGACTGAAGCAGAAAGAGCATTTGCATAGTGCGCAAAGTCAGCTTTACCTCAATTTCATGGTCAGCCAGTCCACGCAGGTTTTGTTAACCTACATCCTTCTTAAGTTTTCATACTCATACTTAAGCAAGAGCAGTGTGTAAAAAAAACAATATATATATATATATATTTTTTTTTTTATCAATGGGTTTATTTCATGGGCATGGGCCTGGCGCTTCATGAGCCCCTATGTTAATCCGGCCCTGACCACCCCAGTAAATCACCAATTAGGGTATGTGTAGAGAAGGCAGCCACCTCTTTGCTATGTGCCACCTACTGCTGTTGCCATTGGGTAATTAGTATTGGTACTGCCAGGTTCTTCCCAGTTTGGATAGCTACCCTCTAAATACTACCTGGAGCCAATGAGCTAACTAGGAAGTTTTATAGGATGAGTTCTTGTAGCAGAACTGATCATATAGATCAGAGGTAGACAACCTTTGGAACTCCAGGTGTTGGGGACTACATCTCTCATAACGCTCTAAAAGCCATATTACTGGCAAATTGTCAGGGGAGGTATTGCCTACCCATGATATGGATAATATGGGTGGCATGATGAGAACAGATGAATATTGTATCTATTTTGATTAATTGTTGCTGTGACTGAAGCAGGTGCGATGGATGTGAACCTTTAGTACTGGGTGTAATGTGGATGGCATATGTTGCCATGAAATAAAAGAGGTTACTTATCCACAGTCAAAGGTTGCATGTAAAACAAGTTGCTTAAACAAATAGAAATAGATGAACCATGCAGATATCTGCGAGCTCTTGGGAGCATAATAAATGAAAATCACTCTATGCTAAAAACATTGCTAAAGCGATCCAAAAAGCGTGTATCTATAAATACATCTAGTTGTTTCACTTGACAACGTGCGTCTACCTTTCTGATAACAGCATTCTCGTCTGCTTGTCAGCTATATTAAAAATTCTGTTACTCTTGCAGCCTCTTAAATGGGAGCATCTGAGTGTTAAGAGTACATTCAAGATGTGCATTTATTTCTCCTAGGTCAGCCATAGACAAATTATAAAGACTCAACCCCAGAGATATAAGATTTATTTATTGTATTCATAAAAGCTCCATAGAGAACTTGTTTCAAATGCAAACTATGAGAAAGAATTCACGCGTGGAAGCGCAAATGAGGCTTAATCCCACCACTAATATCAAACTACACCAAACGTGACGTGTTCTAACTTCATTTTATTCAAGCATGTCAAACTCAAAGGCTAACACGGGCCAAATAAACAAGGTTTAATTTTATGTGGGCCGCAAAGATATACTAAAACTTCAGTTTTCATAGAAATGTTGGTTTATTTTGAAAAGTACAGAATAAAATAGTTGCCTAACTGGCAACTCATGCTCATAGGGCTTCAAAGTAAACAAAAGAGCAAATTTGTTTTAAGGAGACGTGCATTTGTATATAACCAATGTTTCAGTCAAACTACCTTGACATATTAAGAAAAGTTTGGTAATGGGACTGAAATGGTGAATGTATGCTGTTACACAGCTGTAAAAAACAAATGACTATATCTTGTTGATTTTGAACTCCTATGAGTGTGTTCTTCACGTTAGCTGAGATTATCAAACTTGATGATCTCAGCCAATCCAATGCTTTTCCCATTGGTAGTTTACTGTGTTTACTGTAGTTTACTTCAGCGCCTCCATGCAGACCCAATCTAATACATGATCGGTAATGGCAGAGCAGACAGGAAAGATCTTTCCGGTCTTGCAGCTGGTTGCAACCACAGCACAAAGCTACCCCAGGCAGGCGGGCCACAAAGATATTCATTGTGGGCCACTTGCGGCAAGTTTGACATGCTTGATTTTATTCAAGAGGAGAAAGAGAGATAACTCTTCTAAAACTTTAATTTACTTAAAAAAAAAAAAAGCCAGATATTTAAAAATCCAAATATAATTATAGCACTGTTATTTATCTATTTATTAATTTAAAAAAATATATACTTTTGTATCCAGAACACTGTTCATAAATTGGCAAAGAAAGCAGACAACATTGATTGGCTAAGAACACTTGAGTATCAAGCCCCCAGGACTTTCAGCCAATCACCACTATTCAGGTTGAACAAAATTGACGTTTATTTTGCATTATCAAAGTGATTGTGATTGTTAATGGGTTTGATATTAAATTGACATTCAGTGCCATTGAACTCTTGGCAGTGTAACCACTACACAGAGCCGTAGCGGTTAATGATACTTATCGTGCGCCTTTAAAACATTTTTTTTATCTAAATTCTGTATATTTGCAATCAATTTAGGTGGCATAATTTATGAAAGAAAAAAAATGTTCTTGACATGTGCTTTTTTGCTTGTCACCTTAGTTCCTGTAACAAATGATTCGTTTATAAAGCTAAATAAGTCTGTTAACACCCTTCATTCGGTTGTGGAAATGGGCTCCTAAGCCACAAAAACCATGAAAATAGCACATACCTATTGTCCTGCTTTTTGTGTGTGCATCCTCAAACAGTTGTTAATAGCATTTCATTAACTATTCTCATAAATAGCACAGGTCATCTAGGTCACAGTTCTTTACATTATATAAAGAAGATAGATTATCTTTGAATCTAACAGGAGAATAACCTATATGAATAGAAATTCCATTAGACAGTTCCAGAAGGTGTTAAAGAGAACAGGTACATTCCTTAACAACCTGTAGCTACTAATTACACCAATACATATACCTGACTATGAGGGTGATACGAATTGTATATATCCTGAAACACACAATGCTCTTTCTAAAACTATTCATTTGGTTAAAACAGAGAGAGGTAATACACCTGTATTTTGCATCATGCTACCAATTATACCTTTGTTGTTGTACCTGTTTGATGCTTGGACAGCTCCTGTTTCTTTGTACTCAGGTGAAATGTGAGAATCAGGTTTTACTCTTGTATGTATTCTTCTATGATACTCATCCCTATAAGGAACTGAGTTTACAATATTGTTACATAAATAAAACACACATCAGGTGAGCATGGGACAGGTAAATCCCTTCGTTCCCAATCTGACTCCATTCATGCCACATTTGCAAAAGTGGGGTAAGAGTAGACATGGGGTCATGCAGATGATCATTTTACATATATGGCAGGATAGTAAGGGGGTGTCATCCAGGTGTGCAATTACTGAGTTTAATTTATTTATTTATTTTAATTATTTATATTGTCAGGCAGCAACAAAAAAACATGTAGTACAATTCAACAGTCTTGGAGGTATGGGCATTCTTCACTAACTGGTATTTTTAACTTTAGGTAAAGGTAATCTCATTTCAAAAGGAGATATAGGTGTGAGCTTGTATACCACAGTTAATCTGTGACATGCATATATAGACTAATGCCTGTCTTGATCCTTGTTTGGTGTGATTTACATCTCAACCCATACCATATGGTGTTGGGAGTGAGCTAACGGTATCGGAGTCTAATATATTGAGCAAAAATGCAGGAGATGGAGACACATTTGGGGCTTTTAGGGCACAGGTAGGGTAGGTGGCAAAATAAGTATATGCAGGTAGAAGATGGTGGAGAGACCCTCATTTTTAAACCTAACTCCCGTAATGTCTAAAATAAACTTTTATCCATAACTTATATAACTATAACATTGACTCCTAATTCTAAAGTTTTAGCCTTAACACTGATTAATACTATGATGTACACAGTATTGAAATTAATTAACTCTTCTCATGTGCTATCTGAAACGAACAGTTTTCATACCTTCCTTTTTTGATGGGATCACAATAATCTACTGGGCCTCACTGATTCTTCCAGTAACTTATAGAAACGTATATTCCCACAGTGCATAAACTTTTTAAACATTTCCCTGAAGCTATAGCTCAGGGGTCCTCAAACTCCGGTCCCCCAGATGTTGCTGAACTACAACTCCCATGATTCTCTGGCTATCTATGTAATTCAAAGAATCATGGGAGTTGTAGTTCAGCAACATCTGGGGGGCCGGAGTTTAAGGACCCCTGCTTTACATCTTCTGGCTCCATCCGAGCATCCTAAAGATATTCAGAGGAATATAAATTGGACCACAAATGGGTTTTTTCACACGGTCTGTAATCTCACTTCCAGCGTGGAACCTCTAGAAGACATCCTGAGATTGACCACTGAAGATCTGAAGCTATGCATTAGGAAGCTCACCTTAGGTGGGGAGTTTTTTCATTTTCTGCATTTAGACAAAAATGATGCTTCTCTGTGGTTAACACCCCCATAATTAGCTGTATAGTGAACCATTTCACAAGTTTCCCTCAAGGCTAAAAAAGTTTTCTGCGTACATGCTATCAATGTTTACATTGTACCCGTTCATTTAATATATCACAATATATACATTTATATATTTCATTTTAATAATACATTAGATTAAAATATATAGTTAATACATGAAATGGTACGTTCACACGCCACATCCTAAAAAGTCTTTAGATAAATACATCCCTTAAAATTTCGGCTTTTGGTAAATAATCATGGCAAGGTGACAGGAGGCACTCTGTAAAAGTTGCAAATAATTTGAAATAACACAGACACAAAGGAGACTTTGCTGATTCATTCTTAGACGCGAAGAGTAAGACTAGATGTTTTGCAACAGCCTACTAATAATTGTCATCAGTTATATTAAAACCAGACCTTATTCCCTCCATCAGCGGACCAATTTGGTATTTTTATTGTAGCACTATTGTTGCTTAATTTCCCAGAATGACAATGCAATAGCTAGTGTACGCAAATTCCTTAGCATACACACAGTTCTTGTGACCCAATCTGTGCTTGGTAAATCACCGTCTATCGGAATATTATAGAAAACGGGTACCTATCTATTTACTCACCAGCTGGGATGGTGAGTAAATAGATAGGCAAGTGTTTACTATATATTTTTTTTATTTCTGACTTACACAGGTGTGCAAATTTTATGCACATTAAAAAATATACCTCACTTCCCAACTGTTCTGGATTTTAAAAGATAGTTAAGATTTTAGGATACATTTTCCTATGTACAGATATAGAGGAGAGGCGAAGAAAGGTATGTACCTTTCTCACACAGTTTTGTGATTGGGTAGCTTGTGATAGGCTGAGTGCAAGAGCTCTCAGCCTATCAGAGGTGCCTATTCCAAGGCTTCCTTGTTGAAGGCTTGGACAATCATTGGAAGCCAGCAGGGCTTTGTCTTTGCAACTTTGGGGTCAGACTGTTCATAAACACTTTAACCCTTTATGGTAAGGTGGTGCAAAGGATTGCAGGCACCATAACAACTTCATTGAGATAAAGTTGTTATGGTATCCAAAATGTTCCTTTAATAGGAAATGCACAGTCCCAGCCAAGCGTTAATTCACCTGAAGCAAATACGTATCTTGTTGTAAAGAAACACATATTAAATGCATTTACATAGAGTTACACTACCTCGAGATCCAGATTTAAAATTCTGGCTTAATTCCCAGAATATAACAAAATGTGGGAAAACTAGGAAATATGTTTAACTATGATGAAAAAGAAAAGAAAAAAAGATTATTTCCTTAGCCTGCATCTGGTGATTTCACTATCAGTAAATTAATCACATTCATGCAAACACTATGTTGTTTATTCATAATTTTCCAAGTAATTTCCTAGCCTATGTCATCTCATAATACCAGGATATTTTATTTAGGGAAACTCTCAGGTTTCTGGAAATTACAACATTTAAAGACTCATGTATTCCGAACGCTGTCGTGTTCTGCTAACTATTTAGGAGTCCGCCCTCTCCCCTTGTGAGTATTAGAAAACAAGACTTACTTACCTTTTAGCCCTTGATGCATCAATCTCCATGCTGCAGTCCTACCTTCTTGGCTGAGATCATCAATATTGATGATCTCAGCCAATCGAAAAATACTTCTTTATTGTGAGTCTAGTACAGATGTGTGACAAATCAAAGCGCCTCTCAGCATCTAATCATATATGTATATATAAATTTAGTCAAATTACTTCATAATTCCTGTCAGACAATGCAAAGCCAGGGAAAACATTGCAAATGAAGAGGAGGTATAGAAATGTTTCATTTCTCCTCTTCTCGATTTTCTCTCTTTATGCTGACTGCCATATGTGCCATATATGCTGAATGCCATATTTCCTGTCCTAATGTGTTTTACACCCCACCTCCTATAGAATGTAAGCTCGATTAAGCAGGGTCCTCTTAAACCTATTGTTCCTGTAAGTTTATTTGTAATTGTCCTATTTATAGTTAAATCCCCTCTCATAATATTGTAAAGCGCTACGGAATCTGTTGGCGCTATATAAATGGCAATAATAATAATAATATGCAAAGGGAAGAGGTTATAAGATGGCGGCATCCAGTTGCAGGATAAGAGCTGTGGATTACTACTTTTTTTTTTATCACTCCTCCCATATACTTATTTGCTAAATGGAGGGATAAGCAAACTCAATATTAAAAATCTGTTCAAACATTTTATGTGCAATAAGTTCATACATAGAGGCTACCCACAGGGATTAGTCGAACAACAAAAAAATAAAGTCTTAGAAATGGATAGAGACTTAGCACTTAATCCAACTGGCACTAGAAATGCGATAGATAGAATTCCTTTCATTTCGCCATTTACACCGTACAGCCATGATATTAAAAAAATTATTATGAAACATTGGAACATATTTGAGGGCGATGTTAACCTACCAAACGAGTTTAAAAATCCACCTTTATTCTCCTACCAGAGAGCGCAGAATCTGAGAGATAAATTGGTACACTCTGACATAGGGACTAGTCGAAAACATAAAAGATTCTTTTCAGAACCCAAGAGGGGCACACACCCATGTCTAAATTGCATACATTGCAACACATAATCAAGGGTGAATGTTTTGTTCACCCACGATCGGGTAAGTTATATAAAATACTGGATTACTATACATGCAACGATTATGTGGTATACATTTTGAAGTGTCCATGTGGATTTCTCTATGTTGGAGAAACAATTAGACCAGTGAAAGAACGCATTGGAGAACATAAGAGCAGCTATTCAGAGAGGGACCGGTGAGAAACCTGTACCGAGGCATTTCTTACAACAAGGACATAATGTCAACCAGTTACGTTTCCAAGTTATTGATGGTGTTAAACCCCTACGGAGAGGGGGAGATAGACAAAAAGCACTATTACGTAAGGAAACAAGGTGGATTAGCATCTTGGAGACACTATACCCGGATGGTCTGAATGAGGACTATGACCTCAAACACTTCTTGTGAAGTTATCCACGGAGAGTGTATACCTTCGAGAACATTTGTTCTTGTCCACTAGACTAAATATTGTACTTTCATTCTATCTTACAGTATGCACTGTGGTCTATACTTGGCACGCTGGTCTCTATTATCCCTTAAGGATCTCTATAACAGTTGACCAAGTATGGTCCGCAACCCGACAGAAAGCGGGGTCCAACATCAGAGAACCCATGGGCATCCTTCACACGCTACACTGCTGGTGAGTATGCCTTTTTGCTTAAAATTTTTTTTTTTTTTTTTTTTCAAAAAAAATTTTCACAAATTTTTTTCAGTCATTCATTTTTTCATTTTTTATTTTCAAATGTATTTACTTATGCATTCATTTTTGGTAGAAGGAATCATTGACCTTTTGATTATCTGTTGCAATATTACATCTTCCAAATATAAAAATACTTTTAGACATGGGCACAGGGTTGATTCTATTGTACAATAGACTTATTCATCTACAGTGACCCTACTATTATATACAAATTCCTCTTATATTCAAAGAAATACCCCTCTATATATCCTGCAAAATATTTGCAGGTCTTGTCATGTATTTTTTCTTTGTTTTTATAAAAATATATTAAGAGTGTGTATTTATGTTCAAAGTCCTCTTGATTTACACTTTTATTTCTTTATACCCTGTATTTTGATGGTATCTTGCCATTATTGTATAATATCCAATACCATAAACTTGGTATAATGTACTTTGTTTGGAGTTATTTACCTCTGGTAGAGCGCAGTCAGCAGGAGGACGCATGCGCAGGCAAAATTAATACATGCATGCGCACACAGAGAGGAGCACGTAATGACGTCATGTGCGTCATTACGTCATTCGGACGCGACCCGCGCGAACAAGCGGGCGCGCCGAAAAACGGACATAAATAATGGACTCACTACTCTTTTTTACTTACACAGGGCCATTGAAGGGGCTGAAGGGTCCCGAGCGCGCAGCCCACTTATCCCACACAAGAGCTCATACTCTGGATATATCTGACCTGGACCGGCTAAAGACTAACCAAGTATCTGCCAAAATTATCATTATCAAGCAACAGAGGAGGAACAGTCTACAATCTATAACGAAGAGAGTCATATTTGGGACTGGATGTTTTCCTTTTTCAGCAGAACATATTGGTGAGATCGATCCATATACAATAGTGTGTACACACTGGTGACTGTATATACATTTTTTCATTTTTTTATTTTTTCTTGTTTCATTTTTCAATTTTTCTTTTTTCTTTTTTCTTTTTTCTTTTTTCAATTTTTTCATTAATTTTTCTACCATTATTGTATATATTGTATATACTGTATATACTTTTCGGTCCATATTGGTCTATATCTCAGATTGAGAATTTCTCACACCACTACAACGTTTATTATATCTATATGAATTTAACTCTTGATTACCTATATGAATTTAACTCTTGAAAGGATATCGTGTATTTTACATGACATCACACTGGTTGCCATAGGATACTTGTCATTTACAGTATCAATCTTTTCATCATTTTTTGGTACATATCTATAATTTATATGAAATTGTTTCACTATCCATGATTAAATACGTACTATTTTTTGCCTTATTTTGAGTGCAGTATCATTTATTGTATTGTATCAAACATTTAATGAAGTGTTCATGTGTACAGCAAGATGAGTCATGCATCACTGCTAAATGGTTTTCTCACTGTTTAGCAGAGATGCTCAGTCCCTGACAGCATACAGCCCAGCCCCCAAGTACAATGTGGCAGAGGTGGAGCTATGCTCTACCTTGCACCATACCAATTTATACTAGGTATTGGGGCATTGATTGATTTCTCAGCCCTGTCACTGGTATGGCATGTTAAATAAAGGGGAGCATGACTCCCAGGGCTGTCTTTCCGCATGGGCACGCTGGGCAGTTGCCCGAAAGCCCTACAAGCATGGGGACCCCACCGCAATGCCCATTTGCCCAGGCTGACAGGGTAGATCATTTTTGATCTCCCCTGCTGGCCCATGGAGAGCCAGCCCTGTTTTCTTCCTGTGGACCCTTTTTTAGAGGAAAGTGAGGGCAGGAGGGACCTGGAGGCAGGGGGTGGGACCTCGGAGAAGGAGCGCTCCCCGCACTAGCAGGCCGTGTGGAACTTTGTCACGCGTTGCCATGGCAATGCTACACACGGCATTCTGCGCGCGGGAGGACAGGAGACAGCCTGCAGCCAGAGGAGCAGCAGGCTGCACATAACTCATAGAACTGGACCACCAGGCCTGGCTGCCCCCCCCCCCTCCTTCTGTGTGTGTGTGTGTTTTCAGCAGTTTCTGTGTGTGTTTGTGTGTGTGTACTCAGCAGTCTGTCTGTACTCGACTGTCTGTCTGTCTGTACTCGGCAGTCTGTCTGTGTGCTCAGCAGTCAGTGTGTGTATCCAGCAGTCTGTGTGTGTGTAATCCGTAGTCAGTGCGTTCGTGTATTCGGCAGTCTGTGTGTGCGTGTATTCAGCGGTCGGTGTGTATGTACGTATTGCATTTGTTGAAGGTACCAATAAATATAAGCTTAATTTTATCGATAATTTACATTTTTTTTTATCCTGTGAGTTTTTGTGTAGACAGGGCCTCAGTGCACTGCTTTGCCCGTGGGCCCATAATGCTATTAAGATGGCACTGATGACTCCCCATCATTCTGTCATTGGGGGAGGAAAGCATCTCTACTAAATGGCGAGTAGAAAGCTTAGCAGTAATGCAGGACGCGGCATCCATGGAATCCAGGAACCATAACCAAATGGTTATGGTTTAAGTAGTTATGGCGGCAACAGTGTCTCTTTAACAATTGTTCAGAAAGTAATTTTTTATAGGTTTAGTATAAATTTTTCACACCCTATGTGAAACACTTTTGGCCATGTTGTGATTAGTTTCAATGGGTATCTATACCCTGAGGAGAGACTTTGAATTATAGACTTTATTTATGAAGGTATAACAATAGAGGTTCTTGGGTAAAATTGAACAATTCTGTAGAAATATATAAATTTTATATATTCTTTGGGTTTTTTTTAAATTTATATTTCAATGAGATGATAGCACATTACAAACTGTAAATAGCACCAGGATGCAGAACTGGCATATATAAAGGCATTTTATTTTGTAAAATGAGAAGTAGCGTATCGTTAAGCTAAGACGGAGAGAGTAAACTTGCCAAAGAGATACAGAGCTAGGCATGCAGTAATTGCATTATATGGCACACTGGCAGAGTAACAAAAAATTACCATAAACAAACAAAAAAAAGAAAAAGGAACAATTATCAACTGAGTGGACTAAGATACTGTGTCGGTTAGCAGAGGATCAAATCCAGATGCCCTGTTACTGGCAGTTAACCAGGCATAGCCAACCAATACATTGGCTTGGGAAGAGTCCCGTAAAATTAAGGTAAGTTCAAGGTTGTTGCCTTGTTGCCTCCATAACCCATTTCTCCAGCACCAGGCGTTACTAGGACCCAGCACCTATTGTCCCCTGACCACAGGCCAAGTGGCTAGGTTGGAGTCCTGAGATATAGCTCCATATACAGTAGTTGTAAACCTCCAGAGTGTATAGATGGTGCTCCAGTGTAGAAACCTTGGTAACGCCTGGCCCAGGTAGTTGGTTGCTAAACAAGGCTCCACCTAGGAGAACCTACTTGACATGACCTTCCTTACAGAAAGTGATTTGGTTCTGTAGTCATTGAGCTGTTTCCAAAATCTGGCGCATAGGTGTAATATTCCTAGGTTCTATTGATTATTCAGAAACGCAACTGCAGATATAACTAAGGTTTTCAAATAAGTCCTATTAAAGAATGTAATAAGTTGGTGGATTGAATATAAAATCCATAAAAGTGTAATAAAAAGTAAATTGAAGTTATACTGTGTAAAAGATTAGCAAGTAAAGTAATATGTAGAGTGATGGTATTTGTAGCCCACTTCAAACAAGGCGACATAGAGGGTTTGTGGTTATACTGCGAAATGTGAAAGTAATTGTAGACCCCTCTTATTAAGATGGAGGTGCTGGAGTATCTGAGTAGTCAGTTTGATAACAGAAATATTGAAAGGGAAGTTTTGGAATAGCAACTACCGGTAATTTAATTCAGTAAACAGAGGCACAATCAGGTCATTATGTGAAATGTACATACAAAAAATGAAATAAAAGATAATCATTGTAGAGGCAGAGTGGTGCCGGTGATGATATGCAGACCCGCAAGAGACTTCTGAGGAATCAGAGGTGTGGTAAGTAGGAATTGACTCCCTTGACTCATACATTCAGCCATGGCTGTCATTCATCGCTATTCTAGATATTTGTGAAATAAACTGTAATATCCTCCCCTTTCCATTGACCAGAGCATTACCACGCCTACTCCGTACCGTATTGGATATGACATACAGGAGGAGGTACCAACATGACGAACAAAAAAATAAAAAAGAACTACGGACCAAAGTCCAAATGAGAGTATAACAGAAAAGAGGAAGCCCTACCTTTAATAAATCTAGGGATGACAGTAAAAAAGCATATACCAAAAGAGAAAGGGTAGAACTGAGAGAGGCTGCAATTAGTTAGAAAATTAAACTGCTAACAAAAGAGGTGCTACAATGTCAGGCTGCCTATGTAGATCAATAAAGCTTAAATGGGGTGATGTCAATAACAAGCAGAAATAGGAGAGAACCACCCTCCCCTCCTGCAAGAAACCCCCCCAAAAGCAAAATAAATTAAAAAAACAGGCTGACCCTGAGATACCTCGGCACAGTGGAACATCCACTAGTGCCTACCAAAGCCTCTATCCCTTCCTCCACTAAGAAAAACACACTTATCTAACTAAAATTAGTGCATAGTGCTACCTAGTGATAAAGGTGAAAAAATAAATAAATTAACAAATAGCTCGACGCGCGTTTCGGCGTGTCAGCACGCCGTCGTCAGGAGCATTAAAAACATGACGAACAGCCCATGAGCGGTCCTTTGGATACGGATTGGTGGGTTTAGATTCAAGGGAGGCGCTTACACCCCTTTATAATCAGCTCTCAGCCCAGTTACCAATTAGCTCTTGACAAAGGCGTATCGAAACGCGCGTCAAGCCATTTTTGGCCGATGCAATCACTTTGATTTAGATCTACTATTTACTTTTGTTTTTTATTTTCACCTGAGCTCTGATAATATCTGTAGTTTCCTCTTTAGATAAGCTTAAGTAACTCTATGCTAGGCTGCCTTGAATCAGCAGTGAGTTTATACTTCCACAGTGTGAGCTAGACAGCTAGTCCAGGGCGTTTTAGGGTACTGTTCTCGGTTCTATTTGGGGGATCCCTAATCGGATTGATACATCAGGATTACCACCATTTCTCTCAACTTACGTGTACCTCATGTTTTTAGGGACATTTATTAACATTAGAGAGATAGCCTCGTAATAGGCTTTATGGCTTAATTGCTCTATATACATTGATAACCCCAGTACCTGTGTGTATGTTAGTGTGCTTTCTAGCTTCACTCTATACAAGTGAGCTATTTTTAGTGCATCTCTTATATACAAGCGCCTGTAATAGTGACTACAGCCTTTGCGCCTCTTATTGGCACTATAACCACTGCCAGACACTAAGCATCCCTACTATTATTTCCCAGAAATATGCCAATTTTTTGGCGCTACTAAGTTCACTTTCTCTTTCGATTGTTGCTGAGGACCAGACCAGATTCCGCTCCCTTTACCTATATATTTAGGGTCCATATAACTTTATTTTTTACCTATTCATAGGTTCTATATGATGTACTAAATTGGTCCCTTGATATAGATTCACCTATAGATGACTATATGTATTGTAGGAGCGTTTCTCCCAGACTTTTAATTAAGATTGTTTAATTTCACCTTATCACTAATTCACACACCGGTTTGGTGTATTTATTTTCGGTAGCCTTCTACCAATTTTTAATATTATTTTTCTAATAAAGGTTCATACCACTTTTTATGTTATGTTTACTTTAGGAGGTATATATTTGTGAATGAGCATGGACTCCACCCACTATGAGTGAGTGGTCCTTCCATCCCATTCTCTTAGTTTGATTCAAGGAATTGACAATAGGTCATTGAATGCTGACAGAATGCTGTGTTTCCCAGGTCTCCCCTGCCATTATCCATGCTGAAGAATAAGTTGTGGCCATCTTCTAACAGCCACGCAGGCACAGGTCCTCACCCAGAATCAGGTGAGAAAGAAAAGCTTCCTTGGTGGGGACTACCACGGTTTGTACAGGGCTCTGGAGATATACAAATTAGGCCCAGGCTGACCCTGTCCGGGAGATCGGCTGCCTTTACCTCCAAATGTGCACACAGTGGCTAATGTGGCCAGTCAAGTCTGCTGGTAAGTCTAGAAATGGCACTTATAAAAAAGGATGCCCAGAGAACTCTACACACAAGCAGGTATCAGCATAGGCCAATACAAGACATAAAAAGGTAAGCTAAGCATCTTTAGACAAAAATGCAGAGGAACTGCTGCACACTGCATTGGTCTGGCATCAGGGTAAGGCAAAAAAATAAATTTCCAGGCACTCTAGTGTTAAAGCCGCAGGCAGATTTTAATGGAACAGAAAGAGCAGCAACATTTCGACCTTCACAGAGGTCTTTTTCAAGCTAACACCACAAACCAAACATCAGTGCATATATAGCAAAAAATGCCAAAAGAAATCAAAGAATAATTCACTTAAGTGAAAGTTAGGGGAGGCACAACGGGTCCCACTGCCACCACAACCGACATGGATCCGATAGATGCCACAGACATGTCACATAAGAGATATTTATTTTTATTTATTATTTATTATTGCCATTTATATAGCGCCTACAGATTCCGTAGCGCTTTACAATATTATGAGAGGGGGATTTAACTATAAATAGGACAATTACAAATAAACTTACAGGAACAATAGGTTGAAGAGGACCCTGCTCAAACGAGCTTACATTCTATAGGAGGTGGGGTGTAAAACACATTAGGACAGGAATTTACAATCAAATAAGGTGGGCTGCCCTTTAGGAGAGGGCAAGAGACAGGTATGTGAGGTAAGGGTTAGTCTTGGAGGCCATAAGCTTTCCTAAAGAGATGGGTTTTAAGGCACTTCTTAAAAGATGCAAGACTAGGGGAGAGTCTGATGGCGGTAGGCAGGCTATTCCATAGGAAGGAAGCCGCCCGTGAGAAGTCCTGCAAGCGCGAGTTGGCCGTACGAGTGCGGACAACGGACAGGAGGTGGTCACGGGCAGAACGGAGAGACCGAGAAGGGACATACCTATGGATCTGTGAGGAGATATAAGAGGGGCTAGAGTTGTTCAGTGCTTTATAGGTGTGAGTTAGTACCTTGAATTGACTCCTATAGCATACAGGAAGCCAATGTAAGGACTGGCAGAGGGGTGAGGTGTGAGAGAAACGACTAGAGAGGAAAATCAATCTAGCAGCAGCATTCATTACGGACTGTAAGGGTGCAGTACGGCTATTGGGGAGACCAATCAGGAGAGGGTTACAATAATCCATGCGGGAAATTACTAGAGCATGGACAAGCTCCTTGGTAGTATCTGGTGCGAGAAAGGGGCGGATGCGGGCTATGTTTTTAAGATGGAATCTACAGGATTTGGCAACATGCTGGATGTGAGGCTCAAAGGTGAGACCAGAGTCAAGTATGACGCCAAGACAGCGCGCTTGCAAGGATGGACTGATGTTGGTACCACAAACTTGGAGGGAGAGCGAAAGAGGAGGATCAGTATTAGGAGGAGGAAAGACAAGGAGCTCAGTTTTTGAGAGATTGAGTTTCAGAAAGCGGGAGGACATCCAGTCAGAGATGGAAGAAAGGCAAGCAGTGACACGTTGCAGGACGGCAGGGGAGAGGTCCGGGGAGGAGAGATATAGCTGGGTGTCATCAGCATACAGGTGGTAGTGAAATCCAAAAGAGGTAATAAGTTTGCCAAGAGAGGCAGTATAAAGAGAAAATAGAAGGGGACCAAGGACGGAGCCTTGGGGAACTCCAACTGAGACAGGGCAAGGGGAGGAGGTATCATTAGAAAAGGAGACACTGAATGAGCGTTGGGAGAGATAAGAGGAAAACCATGAGAGGACAGAGTCACAGAGACCAAGCGATTGAAGAGTTTGAAGAAGGAGAGCATGATCAACGGTGTCAAAGGCCGCTGAGAGGTCAAGAAGAATTAGTATGGAGTAGTGGCCTTTGGATTTAGCTGCGATTAGGTCGTTAGTAACTTTGATAAGGGCAGTCTCTGTAGAGTGGAGAGGGCGGAAGCCAGATTGAAGAGGGTCAAGGAGAGAGTTGGAATTGAGGAAATGAGACACACGGGTAAAGACAAGTCTTTCCAGAAGCTTTGAGGAAAAAGGGAGCAGGGATATGGGACGGTAGTTAGAGGGGGTGGATGGGTCGAGGGATGGTTTTTTTAGTATAGGTACTACAGTGGCATGTTTAAGGTCAGCAGGGACGATGCCAGAGGAGAGCGAGCAGTTGAAGATGTGTGTTAGAGAAGGCACGAGACAAGTGGAGAGAGATCTAATAAGGTGAGATGGGACAGGATCGAGCGGGCAAGTGGTGGGGCGAGAGGAGCAAAGAAGAGCAGCCACCTCTTGGTCAGTAGCTGGGGAGAATGTCTGAAGGGTAGGAAAGGCATGATCTATGTGTGATTGAGAAACAGAAAGGCAAGGAGGGGAGAATTCTTTCCTTAGCTGTTCAATCTTGTCAGTGAAGTAACATGCGAAGTTATCAGCAGTAAGGTTAGTTTTGGGGGTGGCCACAGCAGGGCGAAGAAGAGAATTAAAGGTGTGAAAGAGACGCCTGGGGTTGCGGGAACATGAACTAATGAGAGTGGAAAAATAGGATTGTTTGGCAAGGGCAAGGGCTGCACTGTATGAACACAATATGAATCTATAATGGAGAAAGTCTGATTGTGTACGAGACTTCCTCCATGAGCGTTCAGCACAACGGGAGCATCTTTGCAGGTAGCGCGTTGATTTAGTATGCCATGGTTGGGGGCGGGTCCTCCTCGAGGTGCTTGTTTGGAGTGGCGCTGCAGTGTTCAAGGCAGATGTAAGAGTAGAGTTATATATGGAGATGGCCTGTGAAGGACAGGAGAGGGAAGGGATGGACAGCAGTTGTGAATCAATGTCAGCTGACAACTGTTGGAGATCAAGAGAATTAAGGTCCCTCCTGAGTTGAGGGGGGTTAGGCTGAGGTTTTTGGGTGAGGGGGTATGTGAGAGCAAATGATAAGAGGTGGTGATCAGAGAGTGGATATGGAGTGTTGCAGATATTAGATACTGTACATGCATAAGTGAAGATTAGGTCAAGGGTATTGCCAGCTACATGGGTGGGAGAATCTGCCCACTGCGATAGCCCGAGGGAGGAAGTCATGGAAAGTAGTTTGGTGGCTGCAGAGGTCAAAGGTGGGTTTATAGGAATATTGAAGTCCCCGAGAATTAGGGATGGAATGTTAGAAGAGAGGAAATAGGGTAGCCAGGCAGCAAAGTGGTCAAGGAAGAGAAGAGGGGAACCAGGGGGGCGGTAAATAACAGCAATGTTAGCAGAGAAGGGCTTGAAAAGGCGAATTGAGTGTATTTCAAATGATGGGAAAGAGAGAGAAGGGGGGGTGGGAAGAGGTTTAAAAGAGCAGTGAGGGGAGAGGAGAAAACCAACACCACCACCTTTACATTCAGAGTTTCTTGGGTTGTGGGTAAGTTGGAGACCACCGAAGGACAAAGATGCAGGGGTGGCAGTGTCAGAGGGGGAGAGCCAGGTTTCTGTTATGGCTAGTAAATCAATAGAACGATAGATGAAGAAGTCATGGACAGCAGTGGATTTAGTTATATTGCAAACAGAGCGTGCGTTCCAGAGGGCAGTATTGAAGGAGGATTTAGAGGAACATGAGATGGGTATGAGATTAGTGTGGATCCTTGGGTTAGTATGTGCTGAGTTTGTTGCGAGGGGGCCGGGGTTAGGAGAGACATCACCAGCAGCTAGGAGCAGAAGGATAGAAAGGAAGTGAAGGTGGGAGTAGGATTTGAAAGTTTTGTAGGAGGGTATGTATGTAGAGGATTTGGGAGGAGTTGGTGGAGATAGGCTGGAAAGGTATGTGTAGAGTGCATGGGATGAATAGAGAGGGGAGGGGAGTAAGGTGGAAGTAATAATTATGGTGTTGCTAGGGACAGGTGAGTGAAAGGATAGGGATATTTTAGTGATGAGAGAAGTTAGTGTTAAAGTGAAAAATAGAAGGGAGAACATTAGAAAAAGTGTATTATATAGATATGTAGATCATATATACAAACACACAAATATCAATGAGTGATTAAACCAATGTAAGGATGCAGTGTGTTAAATAAATTCAGGTGAGGAGAGGTTTAGTGATTTGATTGACGGTACACCTGGGACAGAGGGCACGGCCAGCCAGCCACGATTGTGAAGCACTACTCGCCAGTGTTCTTGGAACGGGGACTCTCCCTAGGGACATAGAAGGTAAAGTAGTGTGTGTCAATATATCTGTGTGTGTCAGTATGTCTGTTTGTCTGTGTGTCAATATATCTGTCTGTGTGTCAGTATGTCTGTGTGTCAGTATGTCTGTTTGTCTGTGTGTCAATATATCTGTGTGTGTGTCTGTATATGTCTGTTGTCTGTGTGTCAGTATGTCTGTTTGTCTGTGTGTATGTTTGTATGTGTGTCAATATATCTGTGTGTGTCAGTAGGTCTGTCTGTGTGTCAATATATCTGTGTGTGTGTGTCAGTATGTCTGTCTGTGTGTCAATATATCTGTGTGTGTGTCTGTATATGTCTGTTGTCTGTGTGTCAGTATGTCTGTTTGTCTGTGTGTATGTTTGTATGTGTGTCAATATATCTGTGTGTGTCAGTAGGTCTGTCTGTGTGTCAATATATCTGTGTGTGTGTGTCAGTATGTCTGTTTGTCTGTGTGTCAATATATCTGTGTGTGTGTCTGTATATGTCTGTTGTCTGTGTGTCAGTATGTCTGTTTGTCTGTGTGTATGTTTGTATGTGTGTCAATATATCTGTGTGTGTCAGTAGGTCTGTCTGTGTGTCAATATATCTGTGTGTGTGTGTCAGTATGTCTATATGTGTGTGTCAGTATGTCTGTCAGTGCATGTGCATGCATGTGTCAGTCTCTGTGTGTGTCTGTGTGTCTGTCAGTATATCAGCCTGTGTGTGTCAGTATATGTGCCTGTGTGTGTGTCAGTATTTCTCAGTGTATGTGGGTGTCAGTGTGTCTGTCAGTGTGTGTGTGTGTGTGTGTGTGTGTGTGTCAGTACCTCGGTCAGTGTATGTGCCTGAGTGTGGGTGTCAGTATTTCTGTCAGTGTATTTGTGTCAGTATGTTGATCAGTGTGTGTGTCAGTATGTCTGTATATGTGCCTGTGTGTCAGTATGTCTGTATATGAGCCTGTGTGTCTGTCAGTACGTCTACCAGTGTATGTGTCTGTGTGTGTCAATATATGTACCTGTGTGTCAGTATGTCTGTCAGTGTATGTGCCTGCTTATCTGTATGTAGTCAGTGTATGTATCTGTGTATCTGCTTGTGTGTCAGAGTATGTACCTGTGCATCTGAGCCGCAACTTTAAATACAAATACACCCCTCCATTCAAACTTCAACACTACATACAAGCACACTCCTACATTCAAAAACAAACACTACACATAAATGCACACTTGCATTCAAACTCCAGTACCACATACAAACACATTCACACAAACATACTTCATACAAACACATGCTTACATTCAAACACACAAAACAGTGCTAAATACAACCCTGCAAGCATGGGAAATTGGTAGAGCCCCAGCTGTCAAAGCATTGTTGGAGTTGCACGACAGATGGGGTTCTACCTTTAGTCCAATCTTGCAATTGGGTGTCCCAATAAAATTCATTCTATTTTAGTGCCGCCACTGCATTGGGATGGATGCCGTGATTGCATACCAGGGAGTGAGGGGCGACAGCGGCAGGGCCCAGGGGGCCCAAGCAAACGCTTGCCCAGGGTCCAGTCGTTATTAAAGATGGCCCTGCGCTGTTCAACGCAAAACTTGCTCGGCACTGAAACACTGTCTGCCACAAATACGTAGAAATGTAAAACCAGGAAGTTTGTTACTACGTTCTGCTGTGGCCCCATGTCAAAACCGCTTTCAATCCTCTGTTTCTTTATCTTGTACAACTACTTAAAAATTAAAATAAAGATTGTCAAAAAAAAAAACACTTATTGCCTATTAACCATATGAAGGGTATGCTATATGTGGAAATTCTATCTAGCTCCTCAGGCCTTGGGTGACAACGATATACTTCCACATCAATACCAGGCGAGGAATAAGCTGACCTAGCCAAACACAAGTCGAGATAAAATTATAGTGTACTGTAAAGTGTTATTTTAAAAAGGGGAATGCCTACTTACAGTTATGCTGAGTTGATGGAAGTCACTGGTGTACCCTCACACTCAAGTTATGTCTGTGTCATTATATTTTGTACTACGCTGCGTGATATATAATAAACACTGTGAAGTGTTATATACCAAAGTGTTGACAAAGTATGTATGTATCAAGTCTCATTATCGCCCCCCTTCTTTTCTGTACCCCTTATGTTTTTGCAAAATAACAAAATAATAGAAATTGTCAAATTCAAAAAGAAAAACATTTCTTAAAATTCCGTTTTATTTTAATAAATAATCCTGTTCAATCCTAGCCAACTCAGTGGTACACATCAATTTCAAAACCTGAGGTTCCAACAGGTACTACAGCTGGTGCATTAACCAAATGAACCATCTGACACAATGATACATGCCCATGTATATCTCTAGGAACTGTTTTGAATAGACCCGGATAGTTGCACAGTGGCAAGGAACAATTATTGATAACCTTAACATAAATCAATAAAAATATATATATATATATATATCTGACGGGGTGTTGGGTGTAATTTGTCTTGTTTTTATTATTTTTGTTTATTTTTATTTTTATTTTTATTCTTGTATCTCTGCTTACTTCCTACAATTCAAATAATATTGTTCTTCTTTTGACAAACTATAATACCAGATTTATTGTTAATGGAATGTGCTGAGATACTTACGATGTATTTTTCGTATATGTTATTTGTAAGAACAAAATTCTTAATAAATATTTATTGCAAAAAAAAAAAATATCTATAGTACTGCATTATAATACACATTATAAAAAACAAAACACTTTAATGCACTTGATATGTTACATTTGGCATGGCATTTTTTTTAATGGTAGACAGTGTAAAGCAGATATTGTACAGGAAAAAGTGGAAAATATTTCTAAATTCCATGTGGTCATTTTTTGTTGAGCACCTACAAACAGATATCTGTTAACACCAAACCATTCGTATTAAATTGAATGCCAAATAATTAGGCTGAAATAGGTGATTTGGAGTGTTTTTCCAACTCGGCTTATAGTAATCTTCACTAACCAGTGTGTTTAGAGAATAAACCCATGTATATGCATTTCTACCAGTCCATGTGTTTGTAGTCATTACATTTGTAATTGCCTCTTTTAGCAGTTCTGCAGAATACAGCAGTGCCTGACAAGTAAATACATTTGAGTAATAAAAAAATAAAATTCGGTGGTTGCGTGCTTTATAGCCCCATTAGTGTTTAGTATTATTGCATGGAATCTCTAAAACAACTTAATAAGTAATGGTCATTTGTGAGATTACGACAAAAATCAAGCGATAAAAAAGTCCAGCTTTCTTATTATGTTTTAATTTATTGTTTACATTACAGCTTGTTAACTCTAGGTCAGGGCTGTCCAACCTGCGGCCCCCCAGATGTTGCTAAACTACAACTCCCATGGTTCTTTCAATGAAACAGCCAGGGAATCATGGGAGTTGTAGTTCAGCAACATCTGGGGGGCCGCAGGTTGGACAGCCTTGCTCTAGGTCATCACTTTCATCTCCCTTTGGTTTACAAATTTGGGCTGTCTTTACAGGTTCTTTAAAAGGTATCTACCAATTTTATGTTGACTCCTTTATCTTAGTTGGTGTGTTTGTTACTTTAACAGACCCTCATATTTTAATTTTTTTGCTTTCACTAATGGATGTTTTTTTTTATTTTTTTGACAAGTGGGAAGATTTATGTTTTATAAGCTTGAGATATATTTGCTGGCTAGTATCACTTAATGGTTTTCCATTATATCTATATTAAAAAAACATATAATGTCAATCTAAAAGTTTAAAATGTTTACAACTTTGTTACAACAATTTGCTTTAACAGTCTTTTCACGTCACTGTTATTATGATTTTATGTAAAATGTACATATAAAAGATAATCATTGTCAAGCACAAACTAAGACCATAGCAATCATATATCATGACCACCCACATAGAGAAGATAATCAAATTATTAGTATGAAAATGCAAGCTCTCCAGAGGATAAAAGGTTATTGTCCATCAAGTTGTAAAGAAAAGGATCGTCTTTATGCCATTTATAGATTTTTCAGGCTTGGGAAAAAAAAAAAAAACCAAGTACACTGTTTGTAAAAACAGTTGATTTTGTTATTTTTGTTCCTACCAAGCAGCTGTAAAATAAACCATTTGAAGCATTTTCTCCTACATTAAAGTGCATTGCTTGGACTGTGTCAAGTCTTTCACCCCATCATTTGTCATTAATGAATGCACAGATGTTTGATGGAGGACAATATAGTCACACTTTGTATTTTTATTAAATCCTTATGGAGGAAATGCTGGGCCCCTTCAGTGGGGACTCGAAAGATCAGCCTTACTCCAAGTTCACTGAGCACTTTGGCTGAATCCCTTATTTCAGAACCACCATATAGGCTGATCACTTAACAAGTTACTCGCACAAGTATGATTGTTCGTTTGATTCATGAATCATTGAAAAAAAGAGATAATTGATAGGACAAAAAAAATACGACTGATGGCTAGGGGACAGACATTATATGTTGATTATAGTCACAGATCATGTGTGATCAAAAGTAACCAATAGAGGGGAAATAGCTTGTCAGTAAAATAATTATTTTTTTTAATGTATTTTAATATATTTATTTATTAAATACTTAAATTTGTAGTATGTAAATATAGATTTATTTTTTTACTGTTCCTCATTTTCCCCTCTATTGGCTACTTCTTCTCACTTGACCTGTGAAATAAATGGCTCAAAAATGCACCTATTTGCGCACTGCAAAATATATGTACGCAGTACTGGAGACCGTATCTCCAGAAGGATATTGATACTTTAGAGAGAGTTCAGAGAAGGGCTACTAAACTGGTTCATGGATTGCAGGATAAAACTTACCAGGAAAGGTTAAAGGATCTTAACATGTATAGCTTGGAGGAAAGACGAGACAGGGGGGATATGATAGAAACATTTAAATACATAAAGGCAATCAATACAGCAGTGGCGTACTAAAGGGGGGCGGAGTGGGCGGTCCACCCCGGGTGCCACCAAGTAGGAGGGTGCCATTATCCTGGTCTGGGTGCTGGAGAGGGATGTGTGAGCGGTGCCCCATAGCAGCTTGGGTGCCGGGCGGCCGGCACAGCTCACAAGTGCAGAGACCAGCAAATTACCAGCTGTACTGGCCGCACAGAAAATGAAGGCAGAGCTAAGAAAAGTTGGGGCGGAGCCAAACCGCAGTGGAGGCAAGGCTCAACACGGCCCTTACCAACTGCTGTTACTGCTGCACATTGAGGTGCAGCAAGAAGGAATCCCTGCTTCTTCAACTAACAGGCTCCAAGGAAGGACTTCCGTGAATCCAGCCCACTGTCTGTAATTAAAAGTGTGTGTGTGACTGTCTGCCTGCAACTCTGTGTGTGTGTGACTGTCTGCCTGCCTGTAACTGTGTGTGTCTGACTGCCTGTGGCTATGTGTTTGTGTGTGGTGAATGTCTGTCTGCCTGTAACATAGAAACATAGAATGTGACGACAGATAAGAACCATTCGGCCCATCTAGTCTGCCCAATTTTCTAAATACTTTCATTAGTCCCTGGCCTTATCTTATAGTTAGGATAGCCTTATGCCTATCCCACGCATGCTTAAACTCCTTTACTGTGTTAACCTCTACCACTTCAGCTGGAAGGCTATTCCATGCATCCACTACCCTCTCAGTAAAGTAAAACTTCCTGATATTATTTTTAAACCTTTGTCCCTCTAATTTAAGACTATGTTCTCTTGTTGTGGTAGTTTTTCTTCTTTTAAATATAGTCTCCTCCTTAACTGTGTGAGTGTGTGTAACTGTCTGCCTGTAACTGTGTGTGTGTGAGACTGTCTGCCTGTAACCGTGTGTGTGTGACTACCTGTGACTATGTGTACCTGTCTGCCTGTGACTGTCTGCCTGTGATTGTGTGATGCTGCCTGTAACTGTGTGTGTGTGTGTGACTGTCTGCCTGTGCCTGTGTGTGTGACTGTATATTTGACTGTCTGCCTATAACTGTGTGCGTGACTGTCTGCATGTGACTATGTGTGTGTTTGACTGTCTACATGTGACTGTGTGATGCTGCCTGTAGCCTGTAACTGTGTGTGTATGACTGTCTGCCTGTGACCGTGTGTGTGACTGTATATTTAACTGTCTGACTGTAACTGTGTGCGTGACTGGCTGGTTACAACTGTGTGTGACTGCTTGTAACTGACAGTGTGTGTAACTGTCTGCCTGTAAATGTGTGTGTGACTGTCTGTAACTGTGTGGGACTATCTCCGCGGGGTTCCTCTTGCGAGGTCGGAGCGTTGCCACGGTTACCGTGGCAACGCTCAGATCTCGCAAGAGTTCACTCACCACTGGACCACCAGGGATGGATGGCAGCACGGTCCCCCCTCCCTACAAAAGGTAAGAAGGGAGGGGGGATATTAACTAAACGGCCCCACACCCCCACACATTACAAACATAGAGCACACACACACATACATCACCCTTACACACATACAGGCATAAAGAAACATACATACAGAGACATACAGGCATGCAGACACATACATACATACAGAGGCATACCGTCATACAGACACATACATACATACAGAAACCTGCATACAAAGACATACAGGCATTCAGAGACACACAGACACACACATATGTACATACAGAGACATAAAGGCATACAGTTACATACATGCATACAGAGACATATATACAGACATTCAGAGACAAACATGCATCCAGTTACATACATGCATACAGAGACATACAGAAACATACGTACAAGACATACAAGCATACAGACACATACATACATACAGAGGCATACCGTCATACAGATACATACATACAGACAGGCATACAGAAATATACATACAAAGACATTCAGGCACATACATACATACATACAGAGACATACAGGCATAAAGAAACATACATACAAAGACATTCAGGCACATACATACATACATACAGAGACATACAGGCATACAAAGACATACACACATACAGATACATGCATGCATACAGAGACATAACGTCATACAGACAAATACATACAGACAGGCTTACAGAAACATACATACAAAGACATTCAGGCACATACATACAGACACATATATACATACATACAGAAACATGCATACAAAGACATACAGACACATACATACGTACATACAGAGACATAAAGGCATACAGTTACATACATGAATACAGAGAAATATATACAGACATTAAGAGACAAACATACCTGCAGTTACATACATGCATACAGAGACATACAGAAACATACGTACAAGACATACAGGCATACAGACACATACATACAGACAGGCATACAGAAACATACATACAAAGACATTCAGGCACATACATACATACACACATACAGAGACATATAGGCATACAGAAACATACATACATACAAAGACATTCAGGCACATACATACAGACACATACATACAGAGACATACAAAATTACATACTTACATCTGTTAAAGCGTGTCCCTGGGGAGCTTGCTGTCCGGCTCCTTGGAGTCCTGTCCTGCAGCCCAGCCTCATCACTGTGTTCCAGCCACGCTGTGCGGTACACAGGGATATGATCTCATATCCCCGCCCCCTCCACACAGCATGCGGCAGACAGCAGGGTAGGAGGTGGGCGGGCAGAGGCTGGGATCCGCGGGCGGAACGGTAAGGGCTGCGCTCGGCCACGGTACAAGTATTAACCGGCTGCCTGATTTTGAACCCCCAGGGCCGGTGCGCCCTAAGGTAGTGCCGGCCCTGATGGCGCTACCATCAGCTCTACCTCGGAGGCTCGAGGCTCAAACATGTTCTCTTTGATTCAGACCTCTCCTTCACCCCTCATGTCCAGTCGATCACCAAACACTGCCGTTTTCATCTCAAAAACATAGCTTGTATCCACCCCTATTTAACACCGGACACAGCTAAAGGTGCTGGTCCATGCCACTGTCCTCTCTATCGCCTTCGCTACTGCAATCAGTGGTTTTACAAGTTTACAACTTGACCAGTTACAAGCTATAATGAATGCGGCAGCGAGGCTCATCTTCCTGCCCACCCACACCTCCCCCCTCTGTCAGTCCCTACATTGGCCTTCAGTTAGATATAGGGCTCAATTTAAGATTCTGGTACTGGCTTACAAATCTCTATATAATGCTGCTCCAAGCTACCTATCATGCCTAACACACAAATCCTCTGGGCTTTTATGTAATTTAAATAATATGGAAATTGTGAAAAAAAATTTAGCAAATCCTCTACCATTTGCAGTCTGATATACCGGAAACATCTCTCTTTCTATCTGTTGTCAAACCATTTCTCTCCTGGTATCTCTGCTAATTAAAAGTGCAATGTATTATTGCCAAAAGAACAAAAAAAAACTACTTTCAAAAAATATAACCAAGGACTGGGACATCGATCATTGATGTGAGTGATACGTGTCCTTAATGATAAATACAGTTCTAAACAATATATAAATATATACTGTTTAGAGAGAGAGAGGGAGATAGTTTGGTATTCTAGATAAACATGTAGTGCATTTTTAAAATTGTTTTTAAATCTATATTAAATGCTTATGACTGATCATTTCACTGTTTCACATCTATTAGTCCAGGATTGAGGTATTTCCCAATTCCTTTAGTCCTTTAGTGATAGTGACCAAATTTTGACTATTGGTGTGCCTTGGTGTACCATGAAAAAGTATATCTGGTATGTGAGCGCTCCAATAATAAAAAGCAAATAATGGCGAGATAGAGGAGTGATTGGGAATTTAATATATTTATTTAGCATATATGTTGACCCTTTGTCTCATTATTGTTTTTACATGAGCTTCATATTAGTTTTGTAGTATCACTTTAAGGTTACGCTCACTGCTTCTCCAGGTCACTGGTAAATAGAAAGCTTTAGAAAATCAATGCCTATTAATCTAACCAAGTTTTCGAAATAGTGTGAAAAGGATAAATAATTATGTAAATACAATGTTCAACTATACCTTTTATTTTTTATATATTTTTTTGAGTTGTGATTGTGACATATGTCAGAAATGGTAATGATTCAAGTTTATTTTATTGTATTTTATGTTATTTCAGTAATACATAGTAGTAAATTTCTTTATTCATTACGAGTGGAATACCACTTAGATCTAAGTGAATAATTGCCAATTATGACCACTTTAAGAGTGAGAGGGGGTGTGTATATATACCCCACTCCTAGACAGCATAACTTCGTCTTGAGAAAGTCCTCTAGAAAGGACGAAACGCGTAGACGTGCTGTCAGCTTTTTCACCATGCCGCCGACCCGGTCCGCCATTTACGGTCCGGTATTGATTTTCGGCCGTTGACCTGGCGGGAACGACATCGTCTGCACCTCCCATCATTTGGAGTTGGCGTGCTCCCATCACCTTATCGGAAGGTTGGACGAACAGGGTAAGTTGCTATGGCTGACCCCCAGAGTGTTTAATATCTTGTGTATATTTTTTACACTTGGGGATATCCTGATTGCAACCCCCTTAGTCCCGGCCCGGTATTTTGGTTGGTTTACGAGCTCCCTCCACCTGAGACGGTGCATATATCTGGGCATTACTTATAACATTATTTTTCTTGATTTTTTTTTGTATTTTATCCACCATTTTCATATTTTTCATGTGCACATCCTCAGTTCCAGACATCATCTTATCTGTGTAAAGGGGCCCCACACTAATTACTTTACAGATATTTGATCCGGACATTTGGTGTGTTTTTTGATATGATCTATTTTATTGTATCTATTATTGATTCTTTTTATGTGTAATAAATTATGTTTTGTATATACTTTGTATATGTTTATAGTATACTTATTTAGGTGGATTAACTCTATGTTGATGCCAGTTTGTATGTTGATCCCTAATTTGGCGGTTATTGTGGTGTTAATGCTATAGTGGTCATTATCTTGCCATTATTTGCTTTTTATTATTGGAGCGCTCACATACCAGATATACTTTTTAAGTTCATTCACACAAGTCACTCTCCTGTATGTGATGCAGCCCTGCCTCTAGTGATTTATTATATTGATTTTTCATCCTTATTCTCATTGTCAGTTCCTTTATATTTGTGTTATTATTTATTACTTGGTGTACCATGGTTGGAAATCACTGCATCGATTGATTAAAAAAGAAGGGTCCAGCACTATTCAAAAATAATAAATTTTAATTTACTGCATAGCAGGAATCACACAGATAACTATTATTTAATTCAAACACTTTTTAAAGCTAGGAGAGTGGTGGACCATTCGTATTTATTTGGAACTTATTATTGGTGTGGCAAAACCAGAAGACTATATAGCATTCCACTTTAGTAAGTGCTCATCTGTTTTGTGTTCTATGTGCATTCATTTATTACTTTAGTAATATCAGTTTTGTTGGATCTGTTTATTAAACCAGCAGATTGGATTGTGACTAGCTCTCTGCACTATGTTGGACATTACGAGATCAGCAGCCACGCTTAACATATATTACAGAATTAACCTGAGCCCTGCCATATTCCCAATGAATAATCTGAGGTAGTAGAAATAGTCAAGGTTTAAATCTGACCAGCTATCATTCTCTGTGTAAGCTCCTCTCAACTCTGAACCTTCACCCATTCTATGAATTGCAACATTTTCTAATCCAATAAGCATCTTTAAAAGGATAAATACACACAACTGTTACAGCTACTACTCTACTTCTCCACTCTAATAACCTTCATTTATATTTATATTATTCATAGTTGTACAATTAAAACCCTTGGGCTGTTTTTGGACAACTACTCATATTGTCCAATAATTGAGGCTTGGCTTTAGCTGCTGTTAAACTACAAATGAAATTATCTTCAATAAGGGGTAGGGCTACTATTGTTTGGGGAAATTGTGTTCCACTCGAGGACTGTCATGGATGAATGAAGGTCTATCTAACCCTAGTGTATTTCCCAACTGAAACTTTGTATCTAACATATATAGTCAAGGATAGGCTCTATCTCTTGCTCTAAGCCAATCGCTAGTTCACGATTCATACAATGTTTTTAAGTTTTTATGAATGGGGAGCTACTGATTGGCTTAGAGTGCCAGCTGACCGCTCTAGCCAATCAGTGGCACCCCTACCCAGCGGCCCTCTGTGTTTCCTGTGAACCCATTAACACTGTTATTTTTTTTACCTGGTTTTTACCTGGTGAGCTGAGAAGTCCAAAGTTTCCCTGCCAGGCCCAGGTGCCAACGCCTTATGATGTGGTGTCCAGAGTAAAGTGGAGGGATCTTCACTTTTTTCTTCCTGCTCCAATCTCATTTTCTTCTCCTCCATTTGACACAGTCTTCTTTTTCTTCTGACACCGTCTTCTCTCCTCCACCTTTCTGCTCCTCTCTCTTTCTGGTCCCTTTTTGCACACCGTCCTTCTCCTTGCAGGCCCTTCCTGCTCCTTGCTGCCCCTTCCTGCTCCTTGCAGACCCTTCCTGCTCCTTGCTGCCTCTTCCTGCTTCTTGCTGCCCCTCCCTGCTCATTTCTGTTCCTTTTCCTACTTTACCTTTGTGCTCCTTCTGCCCCTTCAAGATCATTGTTGGCCCTTCTGCTCCTTAATTTCCCTTCCTGCTCATTTCTGTTCCTTCTCCTTTCTGCTCCTTGATGTTTATTCCTTCTCTTTTCTGTTCCTTCTCCTTTCTGCTCATTCTCCTACGTTACCTTTGTTCCTTCTCCTTTCTGCTCCTTCTGATTCTTTCTGCCCCTTTACCTTTGTGCTCCTTCTGTCCCTTCCTGCTCCTTGCTGCCCCTTTCTGCTCCTTCTCCTACTTTACCTTTGTGTTCCTTCTGATTCTTTCTGCTCCTTTACCTTTGTGCTCCTTCTGTCCCTTTCTGCTGCCCCTTTCTGCTCCTTGCAGACGCTTTCTGCTCCTTCTGCCCCTTCCACCTCATTGCTGTCCCTTTCTGCTCCTTCTCCTACTTGACCTTTGTGCTACTTCTGTCCCTTCCTGCCCCTTTCTGCTCCTTGCAGACCCTTCCTTCTCATTGCAGACCCTTCCTGCTCATTTCTGTCCCTTTCTGCTCCTTCTGCCGCTTCCAGATCACTGCTCACCCTCACTGCTCCTTGATTTCCCTTCTGCTCATTTCTGTTCCTTCTCCTTTCTACTCCTTCTCCTCCTTCACCTTTGTGATCCTGATTATTTCTGCTCCATAACCTTTTTGACTCCTTCTGTCCCTTCCTGCTCCTTGCTGCTCTTTCTGCTTCTTTTAGACCCTTTCTGTTTCTTCTCCTAATTTACCTTTGTGCTCCTTCTGATTCTTTCTACTCCTTTACCGTTGTGCTCCTTGCTGCCCCTTCCTGCTCATTTCTGTTCCTTTTCCTTTCTGCTCCTTCTCTTACTTTACCTTCCTGCTCCTTGCTGTTCTTATTGCTCCTTCTCCTACTTTACCTTTGTGCTTCTTCTGATTCTTTCTGTTCCATTACTGTTGTGCTTCTTCTGTCCCTTCCTGTCCCTTTCTGCTCATTGCAGAGCCTTCCTGTTTCTTACTGCCCCTTCCTGCTTCTTATGGCCCCTTCCAGCCCCTTGCTGACCCTTTCTGTTCCATGTAGAACCTTTCTGTTCCTTCTCCTACTTTACCGTTGTGCTCCTTCTGATTCGATCTGCCCCTTCCTGATCCTTGCAGACCCTTCCTATCCCTTCCTGCTTCCTGCTGCCCTTTCTTTAAGGCCCAATGAAGAGGTACTCTACTGCTTTACCACAAAGAGCAAGCCTACAAGACTCTCATGAGGTGGTACCTGACCTGAACCACTTAAAACAAATGGGCATATTGAGCTCTGACCTTTGCTGGAAAGGATGTGGAGACAAGGGCAGCTACCACCACCTGTGGTGGGACTGCTCATCCATAGCCCAACTATGGCTCCAGGTCTCACAAATGGTATATAGGGTACTACATTCTGACATTCCACTTAACCCATGGATTTGGCTCCTCTCTAAACCCTATAAAGACACCCCTAGAGCACAAAGCAAACTTACAGCCTGAATAGCGTTGGCTACACAACGCACTCTGGCCGAAAAATAGAGGAGCCCTGACATCCCCTCCCTTGTCACCATTAAGAAAAAGGTGGAAGAATCCAGGAAGATGGGTAACCTATCAGCCCTGATCCATGACACCGTAAAACACTACCACAAGATCTGGGACCCTTGGATCTTCGAATTCCCACTATCAGTGTAAGGGGGCCTAGTGCTGGCGACGGACAAAGGCTCCTCTTATTCTCTTCACCTGTACCCTAACATCGGTAATTGCTCTCTCCCCAACCCTCCTCTGCAGACCATTCACTCATTCACCTACTACTCCCTCTTCACCCCTCTTCTCCCTCTTTCTTTTTTTCCCTTTCCTGCTTTGTTTCCCCCCACTCTATTCTCTCAAACTTATTCCTCCACCTAGACAGGCAAACACATGTCCTAATGACAACCACAACATCACGTACCTTCACACATACAGGGGACTTAACCCCTTCAGGACGGAGTCAATAGTGCACGTTCTGATCAAAACAAAACGTAAACAAAAACTGGAATTTGCGCATTATGTCTGTTCACCCGTAGTTCCCCTCTTTCATATTATATGCACCCACACTTATTATATATCATTTTGTTCAGGAGAAACAGGGCTTTAATTTATCATTAACTATTCATATATGGAACATAATTCATTATGAATAAAATTTTAAAAAAATGTGAGAAAATAAGATTTTTTTTTACATTTGTATTTCCGTCTGACATTTTCTGTGAATGTCATAATACTGTTGGGTTTTACTGCACAAAAATGCACATATTTGTAATCAGCGATGTCTCACGAGTACAACAGTACCACCCATTAACAGGTTTTATGGTGTTTTGGAAAGTTACAGGGTCAAATATAGAACCTTCCATTTTCAAATAGAAATTTGCCAGATTGGTAATGTTACCTTTGAGACGGTGTGGTAGCCCAGGAATGAGAATTACCCCCATAATGGCATATCATTTGAAAAAGTAGACAACCAAAGGTATTGCAAGTGGGGTATGTTTAGTCTTTTTTAGTAGCCACTTAGTCACAAACACTGGCCAAAGTTAGCGTTCATATTTGTTTTTGTGTTAAAAAAGCAAAAAACTAATATTTGGCCAGTGTTTGTGACTAAGTGGCTACTAAGAAAGACTGGACATACCCCACTTGCAATACCTTGGGTTGTCTACTTTTGCAAAGGTTTGACTTCATTAATATGTTGTATTTTTTTTCTGCATGCTAAAGTCTTTGTAGTTTTTGCACAAAAAGATAATGTTTAGCAGCATGCAAAACCTACCTCCTTAGCCACACCTTCTCACTCCAGAAAAACAATTCCTTGTCAAATTTGTGTACACAGCTCAGCCAGTGACATGACAGGTGTATAGTCGCCATTTGGGCAGTCGGAATCCAGGACAAACCACCCCCATATCCTAACCCAATAACACACAGACACTAAGTAATATGGGGAAATTTGTCCACAGCTTTATTAACCCCTTAAGGACCGGACTGTTTTTGCGATGTTGTACATTTGCGACCAGGCATCTTTTTACACTTTTGTGGTGTTTGTGTTTAGCTGTAATTTTCCGCTCTCTCATTTACTGTTCCCATACAAATTATATATTGTTTTTTTCAGGACAAAAGGGGCTTTCTTTACATACCATTATTTATATAATCTCATGTAATTTAATTTTAAAAAAATGAAAAAATATGATGAAAAATTGAAAAAAATACATGTTTTTTTACTTTTATGTGAAAAATCTTTTACTCATCTACAAAAGCGAATGAAAAAAACTGCTAAATAGATTCAAAATTTTGTCCTGAGTTTAAAAATACCCAGTGTTTACATGCTTTTTGCTACTTTTTTTGCATGTTATAGGGCTATAAGTACAAGTAGGATATTGCGGTTTCAAAACATACATTTTTAAAATGTATCAATAGTGACATTGTAACACTATTATCTGTCATAAATCGCTGAATAACACCCCACATGTACATATTTTTTTTAAAGTAGACAACCCAGGGTATTCAATATGGGGTATGTCCAGACTTTTTTAGTAGCCACTTAGTCGCAAACACTGGCCAAAGTTAGCGTTCATATTTGTTTGTGTGTGAAAAAAGTAAAAAACTAAATTGAACGCTAATTTTGGCCAGTGTTTGTGACTAAGTGGTTACTAAAAAAGACTGGACATACCCCATTTGCAATACCTTGGGTTGTCTTCTTTTGCAAATGGTATGCTATCATGGGGGTAATTGTCATTCCTGGGCTACCATACGCTCTCAAAGGCAACGTAACCAATCTGGCAAATTTCAATGTCAAAAAAATTAAATGCAAGCCTTATATGTGACTCTCTAACTTTCCAAAACACCATGAAACCTGTACATGGGGGATACTGTTATTCTCGGGAGACTTCACTAAACACAAAACACAATAATATAGTCCATAAAAGTGCCGTTCGTTTGTAAAAAATGCAAAAAACTTAACTTTTACTTAAAATATCATCATTGTAATACAATTTACCAGTATGAAACACTAATATTTGAGTTCAGCGAAGTCTCCCGAGTAAAACAGTACCCCCCATGTACAGGTTTTATGGTGTCTTGGAGAGTTACAGGGTCAAATATAGTGCTTGTGAATTAAATTCTCTGCACTTTCTCCCTGTGTTATCAGGTGTGTCAATCAAATTTTAATTAATCAAATCACCTAATTATGTTAAAAGATTACTTAAATATACACGTCAAATTTTAATATATATGCATTTATAGGTATTTAAATTCTACGTGTATACTAATGTAATCTTTTAAGTAATTATATGTATTTATCTATATATATATATATATATTTGCGGTTATTTGCATTTTATATATAGATAGATATATATAGAATGTCATTCTAAGTGTATTTTGTTACCAATATATATATATTAATAACAAAATACAGTTAGAATGAAATTACATATGTATATATAATTTATATTAAATTTTGTTTTAATATTTTATTTATTAATTTTATTATTTAATGTATTTATTATTGTAATTATACGTATTTATATATATTATATATATCTATTATATATATAATATATGTATATTATAGATATGTAACGTCATTCTAAGTGTATTTTAATACTAATGTATGTACTTATATTAGTATTAAAATACACTATGTATGACGTTAAATATATATAATATGTATATATATATAATATATATACATATATTATATATATATATAAATATATTTATTTTAATTTTAAACATGTCTAATATTTTATTTTTTACACTACCAGCAGAAATATCAGACAGTCCCCCTGCTGGCAGATTCATAGCCAGCTAAAGGGGGCCATGTGATCGCTCTTTGAGAGCGATCACATGGCCCCTGGGGGCTTCTTTTGCCGTGGGGGGGCTGCCTGGGGCTGTGAGGCAGTCCTCCCGAAGCGGAGCGCCGGGAAGGTAAGTATCCCGGGTGCTCCAGGGCTGCAAGCCGTTACGACGTTCTATGCCGTCGCAACGGCTTTAAAGCCCACTTAAAGCGCGATGGCATAGAACGTCGTAACGGCGTTAAGGGGTTAATCACACGTTACCCGACCACAAACCTGGGGGACTAAAAATCTAAAGGTAAACAGGTGCTATGCCCATCGATCACTAGCACACCTTGACCCTGTCTCCAGTTGCACTAAAAGCCACCCCACAAACCCCGAAAACCTCACCAAAGAATACCTCCACTACTCCCCCAACAAAAAAAAATTATGGGACCCTCTTGGGAGGTATGCGTACCAATGCAATCTTTAAGGCCCAATGAAGAGGTACTCTACTGCTTTACCCTATACATTAAGTCAAAACTTTTAATCTTTCATTTTTTTTAGATACACTGTTTACCCCTCATTCCTTTTTTCGTAACATTTGTCACTTTCTTGGTCACACATAACTATACATGTTAAGGCAATTACTATTTACCTTACCGAGTATGTATCTATGTCAACTTTATACAAAGGCATATTGTGTATTAGACCGTCTTCCCAATGTTACCTTCACATTTTGTACTGCTGTACTTTTCATGTTATTGTTTTACTCATATATATAAGATGCTTTCAACTAAAAAAAAAGAAATCAACAAAACAGATTAAATAAAGAATTTATAAAATTATTTAATCTACACTTATTTTACAAAGCTTTTCTATAGCAGTTTGCATAGATTCCAGAAAGCCTGCTGCTGCGCTTGATACCAAGTACTGTAAAAGGAAGCTGTGCCTCCATAAAAATCAGTTACTAGGGCTGGCATTATCTTTGACCCTAGGTTCAGGCCCTGAATTGTAAAAAAGAAAAAAGGAAAGTGTGACAAGAAAGATGAGCTAAATCATAATTGACAGGTTTGGGCTAGCCTTGTTTTGTGTTATTTTTTTTTGTTAGGGTGAGTATGAACAGTCCCCAAGAAAGATGCTTGTGTCCAGTGGGGGGGATAAGGAAAATAAATCAGCCTACTTGACTATGGTTGAAAATGTATAAATACCCTACTACAGTCTGTGCCATACATTTTGGCGTATCATCCTCTTGTTGTGTTTTGAGTCACCAATGTTTTGTCCAGGATTCCCTACTGGAAAATAATGAGTAGATCTCAGAATGTCCGAGTGAAGGGCACATGTAAGTTCGCAGGTACAGTTAGATAACAAAGCAAATTTCACGACTCTACTATCATTTTAAACCTGTGTAACATAACTCTTCCCTGAATTTACAAATATTCACACACTGAGGGGGTTAACTAGTGTCTGTGCTGCCTGTGACACCACCATGTCCTCACTAATGATACACAACGGATGCAGGCAAATCACAGAAGCCAAATCAAATATCTTTATTAGAAATATTAAAGGTTCTGTGCACAGCTTAATATCATTAATTCCTACAGGTACATTTGTATTTTGTAATTATATAACAGGCAGTGACATTATCATTCGCATCGTTAGCATTTTAGACAACTGGGCATTTTTAACCCATCGGTTCATAGACAGGACTTTTCAGAAAGGGAATCCATTAACACTTAGTGTGCAAAACGGTCTGGAAGAGCTTTGACCATTCCACATCCTATTGGCATTATGTGGGTTAAACAAGTCATATAAAGATAAACACGATAATGGTACATATAACATGGACATTTGTCAGGTTTTTGTTTTTAATTTTATTGACTGATCGGATTTAACTCATTACCTACAATTGTTGATTTTTTTCTTAGGTATAATTCCTTGGTAATCCAAGTGTAACATGTGGCTTCATTTTAAACTTGTGTTAAGCTTGCAGAAAAGGTAAACAAGTTGAAGGGGTTTCGTTATTTCCCAACTGTTATGAGTTTTGACCAGGTTATGATGGTTGCAAGTCCTGACTCAACCCAACATTTACATGGGGAGAGCATATGATCTAAGTAGTCTTGACTATGATATCATTATAAGTGCTGGATGTATTGATACCAATATCAAGGAAAGAGCTGGCCTCCTAAAACTCCACTCCCTACCATTACAGGATTTATAGAAGCAAACCACGGTGTAAAATATGTCAATGTATACCTTCTACTTTGTGCCAATAATACAGACTGGTGGTGTAATAGTGTAAAAGATTTTTTTTTCTTAGCACTCTTAAGACTATAGTCTATCCATTTCAAAACCATAGCTCACATCCGCCCTTATTTAACACCAGACGTGGCTAAATCTACTAAGTTCTCAGTGATTACTTTTCTAGCAACCTATTTGATTACCCCTACTTATACCCTTTGTGTCATTATACCCCACTCGCTCTAGCATGTAAGCTCATTGAGCAGGGCCCTCAACCCCTCTGTTCCTGTGCGTCCATTTGTCTGGTTACAATGACGTGTCTGTTAGTCCATCCATTGTACAGCGCTATGATATTTGCTGGCGCTATATAAATAATAAAATAATAATAATCCATTTCCATACGGACACTTTCAACTCGATAATACACAATGTCACGAAGCTGGTTCTACAAAAATGACAGTGACTTCAGTTTACTCCATTGCCCTGCCAACCGAACAGCTCTTGATCAAAGAGAGATGGCATTTGGGATGAGGTGGATCTGTGGTTCACAGCATATTTGTGATAAAAAGAATCTAGAACTGTGTAATGCTATAGAGTCAGAATGGTTCAAACTACTTGAGGAATGTTTTCAACACTTGTTAAGTACACACCGGGCAGAAGTCAGTCGTTCACACCGGAAAGAGTGGGTTCTATCCTGTACTTGATAGAATGGTCTCTAAGAGTATATATTATGTTTGTAATAATTGCATATTTGACAGCTAATACATCTGATTGCTGACTAAAATGAATGGCATTCACCACTCTTGAAAAAGCATGCATTGTTTTGCTTGGCAACCAACTATATCCAACTGGTCCTACAGGTCTTTACATGGTAAACCTGTTAAATTTCATTCAAAGTGTTGCAGGTTATAACATAGAGGATGTAATGGTTCACCACCCACCTACCTACTAGTGTTAAACATACAGATAACCTATAATTTCCTAGCTCTATTCTGCTCTTGACAAGCCTGCATTATTCTTAAGGTATACTTAATAATAGACCACGCAAAGATAGGCAATTTCTTTGCAAAACTAACCTTTCGAACCATGCAGAATTGAAAACGATTTGAAATACTTGTAATGCATAATCTTAACCTTTTGAACAAAATGCAATTAACTATTCTTAGATTATGTTTTGTAATATTTGTCTGTTTCACGTTTATAGAAATTCTATGCACATTTGAAATCATAATGCATTAGTCTAATTGTATAAAACACCTTGGGGCAAGACAAGAGCAGATTAAGGTTTAAAGGCGCTCTAAGAATATAATGAATGGAGCTGGTGTGCATTTCAAACATCACTGTTGCACACCAAGTTTTAAATGTTCAGCATCATTTAAGCATGCTTAAATGGTTATGCATTCAAATATTATTAACCGTGCCATTTAAATTACATCATTAGGCCAAAGGTGTGGGTTAGAGGAGACTTGGGGTAAGAAGGAATTATTATTTGATGGGCTTAGGGTTTATAGAAAAGCTTATGAAGGCTTTGGAAGTGTTTGCCATTAAGGTGTTTTTAGAATTAGAGGTCGTTTAAGGTTATTGCGATTTAAGGTTTGAGATTCCTGCCATTAAGATGGTGTGAATGGTGAATAGCATGAAGCGAAATCCACAGAATCTTGAAGGTAAATCCACTTGAGTTCCCTCAATCCTAAACCATCTAATCTTAAATCTACCCAAATCTTTACTAATTCTGTTATGATACATTGGAGCTATTGCATAGGAGTACATGATCCAAGGATAAATCTGACTGCCATTCTGGGGTCTTTTTTTCCTTTCTTGATGCAAAATTGGAAGTGCTTCAAACGTTTTTTTTTTTTGCCTTCTTTTGGATCAACAGCAAAAAACAAATGTGAGGAAGGCTGAACTCTATGGACGCAAGTCTCTTTTCAGCTATGTAACTATGTAGATGGAGTAGCGTGTGTCATTAGGTACAGCAGTTTAACCCATACTATAATAAGAGTAGACATGATATCACTCTTTTCAAAACATCTCCTTTGCATTGGGGTTTTGAAAGGTTAACATATTGAATCCCACAGGTTGACAAGTCTTTTAGTCAAACTCCATAATGAACGTTTCATCTTTTACTTGGCCAAAACACTAGACCAGGGTTTATGTGCACGTTTCAGCTTGTAGACAGTATGACCACTAATTATTAATGCAAGAAAATCAGCAATTATTGTGGAGAATGCCTGCACCCAGGGTCTCCAGGGTAAAGTAATAATTCATAATTTAATGTAGTCCTTTTTAAATACGCTGGACTAGGTCCCCACCTACCCTACTGCCGATCCATCCAGTAACTGTAATGTAAGACACAAATAGAGTTACAGTAAATATTTTAATTATGACTTGAAATGATGAGCTGAGTCTGAAACATCACCTGCCAAATTTTAGAATCTGTTAAAAGAAGTTCAGTGTTCCTCAAATAACTATAGTTATTTAATATACTATAGGCTAAAATAAGACTGGTTATCAGGGTCGTTGTGTGGCACCCCTAAATTCCTGTCACGTTCTGTTTACCTTTGTTATCTACAAAATGAAACGAACATTTCATTTACTCATTCTATGAACATGACCATCCAACCTGACATGTGAGACAACAATATATATTACCACAAAAGAAAAGCCTGACCTTGTTAAGGTGACATGACAATCAGTTTACTCTTTACACCCATGGTAATCTATTTTTTAGAGCCACTTGAATCTGTCAATAGAGCTACACTTATGGCTTCTTATTTGGAATGTTAAAGGTGTAGCAACACCAAAACACTAAACTAAGTATTAGAGTAGAAAAATAGACTTAGATCTTCTTGTTTGGAATGTCAATGATGTAGTAACAGCAGATCACTTTATTAAGTAACCTCGCTAGCCTGTGAAATAGTATACATACATATGTCTTCTTACAAAATATTTAAATTTGATGTAGAACTTTTTTAATCTATAGAGACTGAGATACAATAATGTCCATTATAAAGTAAAAGATACAATACTGTAAATAAGAGTTAGGAAACACGGAATGGTTATAATTATATATGGGAATGGGTGCACTTTTATTGCTTCATAAAATAGATGATTAAATAATAAAGATTGATCTTATTAAAATCACTTTCATGTCACTGTGCTTTCAACATGCACCTTTCCGTCTCAGTAATATTAGGTATAAATATATTAGCTAATTGTAATTGTGGCTGCACTTTGTTGTATTTCTTATTCGGAACCTGAATATCTTTCAACTCTTCATTACATCGATTGTGTTGAAATTTAATTTCTCTGTATATATGCAGCTGCTTAAAGGAACATGAAACTAGTTTTTCTAATGGATTCATGTATCAAAATATAATTTTTACTCATATCCATTATTTTCATTTTGTCTTTATGATATTTCTGTAGTCCATCAACCTTCAATTACCGAACACTAAACCCCAGTGGTGGCTACAAATTGCACTATAAATGGCACTGCAGATATTTGTGAATTAACCGTATATACTCGAGTATAAGCCGAGTTTTTTTGTGCTGAAAAACCCCCACTTGGCTTATACTCGAGTAAATGTCTGTATTATGGCAACTTACATTTCCATAATACAGACCAGGACCGCCGAGCTCAATACAAGCAGGGAGGGGGGACAAAAGCCAATAAATTAAAAAAAAAAAAATTAAAATAAAATAATAATAATATTAAAATAATAATAATACTAAAATAATAATAATAAAATAAGATTAAAATATAAGAATACTATTCAAATAATAATAATATTAAAATTAAAAAATTAAAATAATAAAAATGCCCTCCCCTCAGGCCCATCGCTACCCGACAGGCAAAACAAGCAACTGCTTGGGGCCCCGAGCTGGCCCGGGGCCCCAAGCAGAGCCGGCAGGGGCATGCGGTCCTGGGGGGCCTGGACTGCTCAGGTCGTCCGGGCCCCACATTCAGTGGGTACATACCGGGTCGCAGGGGGCCCGGTATGTACCCACTGGGCCAGGCTCTTCTCCTGGGGGGCCCAGCAGCCGGTCACCTCAGGGCCCCCCAGAGGCTGGCCCTGCTGACACCCGGCGGGCGCGCGAGGGAGCACTCTCCTCTGAGTGCTTCCTCTTCAGCTCCCTCACGCACCGTACTGATGCCGGAGCCGGAAGATGACGTCATCTTCCGGCTCCGGCATCAGTACGCAGCGCGCGAGGGAGCTGAAGAGGAAGCACTCAGCCAGGGAGAGTGCTCCCTCACGCGCCCGCCGGGTGTCAGGGACAGCCAGTTGGGGGAGGACATTTCAGTGAGTGGGGGAGAGGGAGGGAGGAAATTGGAGGGGGGAGAGGGAGAAAATTTGAGTGGGGGGGAGGGAGAACATTTGAGTGGGTGGGTGGGGGGGAGGGAGAAAATTTGAGTGGGTGGGGGGGAGGGAGAAAATTTGAGTGGGTGGGGGGGAGGGAGAAAATTTGAGTGGGTGGGGGGGAGAGGGAGGAAATTTGAGTGGGTGGGGGGCGAAGGGAGGACATTTGAGTGGGTGGGGGGGGAGAGGGAGGAAATTTGAGTGGGTGGGGGGGGAGAGGGAGGAAATTTGAGTGGGTGGAGGGGGAGAGGGAGGGAGGAAATTTGAGGGAGTGGGGGGGGAGAGGGAGGGAGGAAATTTGAGGGAGTGGGGGGGAGAGGGAGGGAGGAAATTTGAGGGAGTGGGGGGGAGAGGGAGGGAGGACATTTTGGGGGGGAGAGGAAGGGAGGAAATTCGAAGGGGGGGAGAGGAATGAAATTTGAGGGAGGGGAGGGAGAGGTAGGAATTTGAGGGGGGGAGTAAGGGAGGACATTTGAGGGAGGGGGAGAGGAAGGGAGGACATTTGAGGGAGAGGGAGAGGGAGGGGGGAGAGGAAGGGAGGAAATTTGAGGGAGGGGGAGAGGAAGGAAATTTGAGGGGGGAGGGAGGAAGGAAACTTGAGGGGGGAGGGAGGAAGGAAATTGGAGGGGGAGAGGAAGGAAATTGGAGGTGGGAGGAAGGGAATTGGAGGGGGAGGAAGGGAATTGGAGGGGGGAGGAAGGAAATTGGAGGGGGGGAAGGAAGGAAATGAGAGGGAGGGGGAGAAGAAGGAAATTGGAGGGGGAGAAGGAAGGAAATGAGAGGGAGGGGGAGAAGAAGGAAATTGGAGGGGGGAGAAGGCAATGAGAGGGAGGGGGAGAAGAAGGAAATTGGAGAGGGGGGAGAAGAAGGAAATTGACGGGGGTAGGGGGAGATATTGACATCCATCACACACTCACACACACAATGCACCCCTTGCACACAGAAAAAGACACAATGCATTACACACAGACACACATACACAAGCAATGCATCCCTTACACACAGCAACACACAATGCACCCCTTCCACACACTCAGTGCATCCCTTACAGCAGTGTTTCCCAACCCAGTCCTCAAGGCACACCTACCAGTCCAGGATTTAGGGGTGACCCAGTTGTGTCTAAGGTGTTTTTTCTTTTTTTTCTAAAAACACCTTAGACAAAACTGGGTAATCCTTAAATCCTGGACTGGTAGGTGTGCCTTGAGGACTGGGTTGGGAAACACTGCCTTACAGACACACACACTGCATCCCATACATACACAAACTCACCTTGCAGCCCTTACACATACAAACACAGATTCACACAATGCATTCCTTACACACATCAGGACATCCCCTTCCCCCCCCCCCCCCCCCCACACACACACCCCTGTGAACAAACTCATTGGTGGAACATGAAGGTGGACCCTGGGACCCAGACCTTGAGCTGTGTAAATGGCCCTCAAAAAATGGAGCTGCTTGATTTTTGTGACCACAGTTACAAACCGCCTCCAGAGAGCCTGTTCTACACCAGACCAGTGGAGCCAGACGGCAGCTGAAGCCCATCATCATCCTCATCTGGTTGTAAGTAGGCAATCTAGTATATTATTTGTGGCACTAATCTCTAATTTACCTCACATTAAAGGGACACTATAGTCCCCAAAACCACTGCAGCTTAATGTAGTGGTTCTGGTGTCTATAGCCTGTCCCTGCTGGCCTTTTATTGTAAACACGGCGGCACTGCAGCACTGTGTTAGTTAACATGGCAGATCATATGGGTGGGGCACTGTGATGTCACATGGGGGGCGGCAAACTTTACTTTTGCCTAGGGCGGCAAATATCCTTGCACCGGCCCTGCAGACCCTGCATCCCTGTGGGCGGACTCGGGGGGGGCCTCCATGTCCATTTTGCTTGGGGCCCCCAAATTCCTTCAAACGGCCCTGCCTCCCCTCACCCAGTTTACACACACTACACAAACACACACACACACACTGCATTCAAACAAACACACACTGCATTATAGACACACACTGCATTATATACACACTGCATTTATTATATACACACACTACACACAAACACACTCTGCATTCATTATATACACACACTGTAAATAAATATTCAATTAATGTAATTTTATTGGGAAATTTACCAGTAGCTGCTGCATTTCCCACCCTAGGCTTATACTCGAGTCAATAAGTTTTCCAATTTTGGGGGGTAAAATTAGGGGTTTCGGCTTATATTCGGGTCAACTTATACTCTAGTATATACGGTAATTTTACCACAATGCCTGACCAACACTGGTTGGCAGTCATAGGAAATATAGTTCACAAACATCTAAAAAGTCTACAGAACCAAGCTGTTATCTGCGTTGTGCTGTTTAACAAACATTTATGCACATACTTTCAAAAGATATATGCTAGATGTGAACTAGGTAATTTTTTCCTGGTAGTGCCCTGGTGGTGATTTACTGGCTAATGGCAACAATCATACTTTAATTCACTGGTCACAGGCTTTTTTTTGTTCTGTGATCACTGCTACTTTAAATATATTTGTCACCCAATATTTCATGAAAGGTTATTTATGTATGCAATATACAAGTAATCACTACTGAAAAAAAGTGTCTACTAGTTTTGTTTCTTTTTTTAAAACAGTTTTCTAGAGGAATGAGATAAAGCTGAAAATATGAACAGCACATTACCAGAGATTCCATTTGTATAAATACAATAAACAAAACCATGAAGGTGGCTTGCAGGCCCAAAGTAAAATATACAACGAGCAAACAATATACAAAAGATTCCGTTTATCCAAAGATTCGAGTGAATGAGATTCAACGACTCACAGGTCAGAACAACAAACAATAAAACCGAAACGAAAACCTAAACAGGAGCATATGTGGATCAGAAAGAAGAGAGGAATACGGGGCGGGGCCTAACCATCATGGCGACAAGACATATCTCTCAAGAGCTCCTGCATGATTATGGCGATATAAGCGACCTGAGACGGTGTCTAGCGAAACAAACACCGATACCCCATACCCATAAGCTCCCTGCAACAGAGCGCGGGTGGTGGAAGGGTAAGAGACCCGCGCATGACCCACCGATGCCGCGACTGCCAGTGCAGGCTAGAACACTCAGGACGGGGGAGACGTCCGCTCTCCCGACCCAGAGACGCACGGCAATGCAGGCACTACGAGCAAGCCCCGCTGCCCCCCCCCCCTCTGGACCGGTGGGGGAGATCCCGGTCCACCAAGCAGAGACAACCCGAAGCAGACTGAAGCAACACAGGCCGCTTCAGGGGCAAAGCGAGAGCACAGAGCTCCATCCAAGATGGCGGAAATTACGGGCGCTGAGAGTCCCACTGATGCTGCATGCGATGTCCTTGCGAAGATTAATCGACACTTTGAAAGGTTTTGGAAGCGGCTGGAGCGCAGGCTACTTCAACCTGCCCCACTTCACAGCGCTGACCTTACTTGGCAGAAACAACAACCAAATAGTTGGCCAGCAGCCCAACGCCAGGATGCCCGATCGACACTACAGAGGGCGCGGAAGCCCCGACTACCGCCGGGTCACCCTCGCACATGGCGCAGGCAAATCATTAACAGACAGCGACACAGGGGGGATCCCCGTGCGGCAACGCGGAGCCCAAGACGACAAGGCCGGCGCACACTACAGCACCCCGCTCCTAACTCACTGGGAGAAAGGACACTGCTGCAAAGCGGAGGATACCCTTAGAGGAACCCAGCACGTAACCCCCAGGGCACCAGCATGACCCAGATTATGAGATCAAGCAGCAAACTCTGAGCGGGGCCCACTAATGAACACTCACCCTGGCTATGGGGACACTACCTGTCGGGTATAGGCTGAACTGACTCTGCAACCTGTCAGCCACATGGACTGGGGCTATATATGCTCTCCAGCTCCTTTTCATCAGTGGTATTCTCTCATATGTTTGTTTTCTTTCCTTACGCTTTTCTTTAAGATCCATATTGTCTATCTTACTATTCAGGCTCCACCATTTAGCTTTTGACCTACTTAGATAGGGTGACTCGGAAATGTTAACTCATTATCTGCTTTACCGACTAAGCCTGATTTAATATGTTTAGGTTCTGTTTTACCAAGTTTTAATAAGGCTTTAGTACTGCTTAGTTAACATTGATGTAATAAAGCTAACACACTGCAGTTCCAGACTACAGTAACTTCTAAGTGTAGCCTGCTTAGACCAAGCCTGAAGCATGACAAGCTTAGTTTAATCTATATTCATGTGCTTGTCTATTTAAGCGATATAACCTTAAAATTGTGCATGTTCCTACAAATGTCAAACTACTATAAAACTATAAAATTGTGCTTATATACTTCAAAATAAGTAAGAGTTTGTTAATATAGTGACCGCTCAAATGTTTCATCGTACTCTTAATGCTCTCAATGTCTTTACTTCATTGCAAAAAATGTGCCGTTTATCTACTGCCATGTCTTTGTATCCGTTATGTTTGAAACTATTGCACTTGCACCTGCTGTCATGGCGGAACAAGAGCTCCTGTTATATCTTGCACAACAAAAATAAAGAATAAAAAAAAAAAAAGGAGAGGAATTGTTACATCACCAAATGACCAAGGAAAGGGTGACCAACACAATAATAATTTTTGCATAAACCATAGGGTCATTTCAAATAATCCAGGTCATTCTTGACAAGAGTAATGTAGCAATGTCCTTATGTCACAGTGTTGCAATGGTATATATTGCAGAAAAATACAGAAATAACGTACATTCCCAGCAAATTACACTAGAACTGTCTATGTAGATAACCTTTTTGTTTCCTCTTATTCTGGATTGCACCATTCAAACCCAAATGTGTTCTTACACAATATTTCTCCCAATCAGGGCTTCTTTTAGCTTACGCGATTCCTGATGTATTTGTAACTTTGAAGTCATAACTAGATCTGCTGAGAGTGACATGGTGGATTTGGCTCTCATGTTCCCATAGACACCTGCAAAACATTACACATCCTTCTTCTGCTATGCAACCATAATGATTTCCATTCTGACATACAATTAGAAAAAAACTGGCCTTTTTTTTTGGCCAGTTCTTATCACGTCATTGATAGACAAATAGAGGAAAGGGATCTCAACTAAATGATCTAGTTTTAAAAAAGCCTGTGCAGTGTTACTTCATACTACATATTGAAAGGAAAGAAAATTCATATATGCACAGGTGTAACTAGAAACCACGGGGCCCCGGTGCGAGAACTGCTCTGCCCCTCCCCCGTACATCTACCCCCCGCCACCCTCCACCCATTTGTCTACCATCCCCCTCCCATACGTCCCCCCTTCCCCTACACATGCAGGCACCTACATACACATACATACACACACACACACACACACACATACATATTCACACATACATGCACACACACAGAGACACATGCATACATAAAGACACACAGAAAGACATACACACACACACACACATACATACATACAGGTAGATATACACACACAGACATACACACACACACAGAAATATTCATACAGACACACATACCTTTCCCTGGGGTTCAGTGGCTCAGCCTGATGGGAGTCAGAGTTCCTATTCTGACTCCCTCCTCTCCTTCCTCCTACACAGCTCCTGGTGGTTGCTGGGAGGAAGTGACGGGGGTAAATCACTTCCTCCCAGCGTCTGACATCATCACAGGGCGGTTGAGCTCCCTGGAGTGATGGGCCGGATCGCAGCTGCGACCCCTGCGCCCCCGGTAGTTCCGCCACTGCATATATGTGTCAATGTTACTTATACGTAGTAATCTTGGAAAAAAATAAATTATTGCAATGAGTTAAATAGAGACCACATTGTCACTCTTAATATAAATACTGCAGGGAAGTGGTCATTTTCATATAGGACATTCCATTGGAGAATAGTCCTCTGAATTTACCTTCTACTGCTTCACTGTCACCACCAACAGAATAGCGAAGATTCTGAGAAGAAATACAGTCTATATGGAAAGCTAGAAGAAAAAGAAAGCTCTATTCAACCAATAGAGAACCAAGGTTCACTTTGCTATCAATAGTTAAAGTGATATAAACAGCATCAAATGATACGGTTAAGATGTAACATGGTGTTATGGAGAAGCTGCCACATGTTTAGGTGGAACATACAAAACAACCTTGAAGATATGGAAAGGAAAGGTGTTTTAAAAAAAAGAAAATAAATAAATATTTCAAACTGTAACTTTTTTACACCATATGCTAATTAATTATGATTGATTATAAAAGGTAAAATATGGTGAAGTCACTAATGATCAGAAAAAAAAAAATTGCACAAATGTTTCTCTCACCAGTCACCATTGCTGCCCATTCTCATATTGCAGAGATTTTTCATCCTTTTTACCCCTGTAGGACAAAAATATTTGCTTTTTTATTGATAAATAAAGGTTTAACTGGTTGACAGAAAATTTTCTTTGTTAGGCAAAAACTTTCCATGGACAGAAGGGGCTTAAAATGTTAACCGTAATGACAGAAAGATCCTGTGGTGTCACGTCTGTATTTTTACATTTCTGTAGATGTCAGTGTCACCATATCCTTTTGACCTCTTGTTCTCGGAATGTGTTCCCTTTAAATCCCATTAGATCATTTTGAGCTCTAGATTTACACCTGAAACTGCTAAGAAGATGATGACTCCCTTTAGGCCAAAAAAACAAAACATTTGTCGTTTTGGTGATCAATTCCTCTCTGCGCTAGTTAAAATATACTCTCTGACAGAGAATCTTAGTTGTTCCTCCAATAGCATGAAGAGGTTTGGTCTAATGGCCATTGCACTTATAACAAAGCTGCTATTGATTTTATTATTTATACAGCTTAGATATTCAGCCACACTTTGCAACAGAATGGGTTTATACACAGACTGACATAAAGTAAAATATTATATAACAAAATACATTAAAATATACAAGGCATTTTAACTGCTGCCCTACCCCAGCAATAGGGAAGGGGTACGTGTTCTGTTATTATTACCTGTTTGAGTAGGATCCTCTTCAACCTATTGTTCCTGTATAATGTTTGTCAAACCGATATTATCAATAAAGTTGCAAATTTTCTCAGACAAAGCACAATCTCCCAGGGATTTCGAGAGGAGTGCTGTTGCTGTCAGTGGAGTGTTATTCCATTTTTATTTATCTTCAGCCATTTAGCCATATAGAATGTGGCAAAGCTCCAAACAGGACATGCACACACTTTCTCCAAGGGTCACCAGAGTCCCAGTTCTGCAACATGTGATTATATTAAATAACAAGATAGGCCAGCACTCCTTCATGTAGTGCTACTTAATTAATGCCCAAAACAGGTTACATAGTGGTCTCCTCCAAAGAAATTGATCAAAAACCTGAATAAAGGATATGGCTGGCATTTAAAGAGTACAGCCATTGACAATAAAGCATCAACAAATCGCTATTCAGCATGTTAATAGCAGAACAGAGCTAGGTTGCTTCTGTCTGTCTGTCTATTTATCTATCTTTCTATAAAATATGGTTCCTTTCAGATATCCCAGAATGGACGGGCGGGCGGGGGTTGGACATACATGTGCAGCAATATTTAAAATTACTGGAGCATTAATTAATAGGATGAAAAAAGGGGACGGGGCCTAACCGCAATGGCAACCCGACTTGCTGTCTGAAAGCTTCTTGGACGACACAGATTAAAGAATATCTTGTGGCTGATCCAGTTACCTATTTACAGCTGGCAGTACTTACTCTACTTACTGCATCAACTGACCGGCCTGGGAACGCTTCCCACGTTCTCCACGCATCTTCTGGTTGCTGACCAATGCCAACACGCATGTTTCCTAAATGGCGCTGAAGCTGGGTGAGACGGCCGATCACCCAGACCGGCACAAGCAGGGATCTGACGAATTGAGCTGGTGCCCCACTACTGCCCCTTTGGACCGGTGGGGGTTATTTTGGTCCACATTCTGGCAGCTGCCCTGTTCCAACTGGGTCATGCGGTGGAACTGCAGATACTTGCTAGACCGGCAATTGCACACATAAAATGGCGGATGCCACATACTCCCCACACTCCAATGGAGAGCCGTCCAACATTCTCCACAGATTGGAGGCACTCTTTGAGGCTTTTTGGTGGAGGTTGCTAGACGGGAGGCCACTGCCAGCTGCCAAGGCTGCTGCAGTACATCCAAGAAAGCCTTGTATCATATCATGATGCCCGGAGTGCCTGAGGTGGTGGAGGTCTTACAGACGCACCCTACAGAAGGTGGAGAGCAGCCCTGCACCAACACAGAGAGCTCCTCTGAGGAATGCAGAATGGACAGTGAACCCCTTATAGGAAAGAGAGCACCCAGGGGCCTCCTGTCATCATAGCATTTTCATTTAGATGAAGTTGTTATAGGGTTATGTTATGTTATGAATTTTCCTTTAATTTGCTTAAAGGAACACTATAGTGTCAGGAATACAAACATGTATTCCTGACACCATAGTTGTGAAAACGCTATTCACCCTGGCTTTATGTGATGATGACAATGCCCCTCCCTTTCATGACACTGTCAAAAAGGGACCAAGCATGGATGTCATTACAATTATGCCCCCCCGTGGAAAAATTCCAGCGGACAGTCATGTGGGTGACATCACCAAATTCACTGAGATAAATCCCCTTTCACAATCACCGGATGTCACTTTAAGACTGTTAACTGCTGTCCATCTGATCTGGGGCTGGGCCTCCAAACTCTCTCCCAGCCAGTCTCCTGTCTCCATGTCAGTGTCCTGTCTCCCAGTCCCTCCCCTTCCCTTTCGCCATGGCATCCCAGCCTGGCCTCCTGAGATGCCATGACATATTCAGTGCCCGCCCCCCAGGACTGTTTTCATGGCCCACCGGCCTAAGCCAGTACCGTACTGAATGCTGTGTCGGCTGGCGGCTTATTAGCACCATGTGCTGCCGCACAGCTCTTCTTGTGTCCGGGTGGTCTGCTAAGGGCAGGTCTTGCAGGACTACTAACAGGAACAGCGTTCCTGCTGTGGAGAAAGTGCAAGAACGCCGTTCCCACGCGTTCCTGAAGGACTCAAGCCCTGCTATCTACAGTACTGACGGAGTGTTTAATAGCATTTCTCTGCAAACAGAAGACAAGAACTAGTGAAGGGAAGAGCCATGTATAGTTTATGGATATTTTATTAAAGGGAACAAAACAAAGCACTGCATAGATCATGCCCCCAGAAGTTTTACTGCTCAATTCTCTGCCATTTATGATTTAAATCCTCTTTGTTTCTGTTTATGCAGCCCTAGTCACACCTGCGACCCACACTGTGTCCCTTCATGTTTCCTGTAAAAAGAGATCTAGAGTTTAAACTTTCTTTATTGCACATTCTGTTTAATTTATAATTGCTTATCTTCTGCTATGTTAATAGCCTGATAGAGCCTGCATGACCATCTTGTGTGTGGTTAAAGTTGAATTAATAGAGCAGGAGATAAATTAAAACGTCTAAAGTAAGATGTGAAACCATTTTTTAATGCAGGTTGTGTCAGTCACAGCTATGAGAGGTGTGGCTAGGGCTGCATAAACAGAAACTCAGTGATTTAACTCCTAAATTACAGTGAATTGAGTACAGGGACTACAGGGGAAACTTTTTAGGTTCAAGGCGCTCTTAATATTTCAGTATTTTTCCAAGGCACCCCAAGTCAAAATTTCTAAAAATGAAAAATATATATGAATAAATAATAAAAACAATAGGCTCGCCCCTTCTGACGAGCCAGGTCGGGCGAAATGCACCCATCAAGGGGTCTTAGTTCTGCTGTTCTTGAGATCTCGAACTAGCACACTGACTTGCTACCGCGCTATTGTTTTTATTATTTATTAATATATATTTTTTCATTTTTTCGTTCTTTTTGTTCACTTCCTAGATATCAGCTATTAGGTTACTATAGCTTGGCGGGATCTAGTGACAGGTGCCCTCGAAGGCACGGGAGGGAAGCAGCTTAACACGAGGTAGCGATTGGTGGGAGATTTTTCCATCTGGGAGCTGTACTCTATCTTTTTGTTACTCAGACTACTACTTACCCTGAGAGAGAACATGATCACTCTAGATCAATAGCCACTTAGCTATCTAGCCAGGCTATTCACCCACCTCACAAAGACACTACTACCCTATCCTGTGTCTCGGGAGGGGGTGTTAGTATCGGTGTAATATGGGCTATGGTATGCTTCCCTGCTAAGTTTACTTACGTTGATTCTAATGATTTCACCATTTCCCTGATTGTCAGAGATATATAGGAGCTAAGTAAGATTCTATTCTGACGAAGTTAAGCATCCAAGCACAGACGTGTGCAGACTTATACCGTAACTAACTGGCCCTGCAGTACACTTCTATTTCGTTTGTTATCAGATTAGTATCTACCATACCTATTTCACATATATTGATACCAACTCTATATCTTAGCAGTCAAGCTTAGCTATACAGATTCTCTAGATCCATCCTAGGATTTATGTGAGAACTAACTTCTCTGATCTATACTATAGATTACTTATATCTCTATATCCATTCTAGAATTTATGTGAGAACAAATCCCTTTTGATTTACATCTCATGCAGGTAATACAGTGACTATTCCTGCACCAGTAAAGCTCTATCATCCATTGCCACTGTTTCCTTAAACCGCTAGAATTAACCTATCAGAGTCACATAGACTAGTGGTATCCCACACTAATATTCACTATGGCAATAGAGATATTTTAATCATTTATTAGTTCTATACTAACATGAGCACCTATTCACTAATTGCTATTTTCATTAGATTTAATAAAATGTATTTATTTTATATATTTTTCATTTTTATTTAATTCCACGTCTGGCAACCACTATTGAGTACATTTAATCTATCCCAGTCCCTATCGGTACACTTCTCCAGTTTTATATATTTGGGCTGATGAATATTATAGCCATTGCTGCCGTCCTAAATAGTGTGAGTTTGAGCGCAGGGCTTAATTTCCTGTTATCTAGATATGCATAGGGATTTTGAATAGTGAACAGGCAACTTTTTTGTTTTTTTAAGTTGTGCAGGATTGTGTGTGTAGGTGTGATTGTGTGTTGGGTGTCTGTGTGTGTGGGGGGGAGGTGATTGTGGGGTATAATTATGTGTGGGGAGGCTCTGTTTATGTGTCCAGCCTCATAACATTTTCTAACATTGTCCCTCATGTTATGCATCCCACCTCCTTATAGTGCTCCCCCTGATGTTATTTTCTTTGTTACAGTGCTGATCTTCACCCTATAGAAAACAAATGTATCTTTCATAGCTCTGTATGACTGACTGTAAAGTCCTTTACCGTATATATAAATAATCCATTGTAAACTGAATTAAATAGAAGTATTCTTGCAGCCAACGAGGAGGGCAGGCATTGAGCGCACTACAGAAACTTGGTATAAGCCCAGTAACATACCTACTTTATACTATTATTTTATTATTTATATAGCGCCATCAGATTCCGGGCTGTACAATCGGGGGACTAACAGACATGTAATTGAAACCAGACAACTGGACGTACAGGAACAGGGAAGTGCTCAATAATCTTACATTCTAGAGGGAGTGCGGTATACTGACACAAAGGGTAAAAGTAGGGGTACGAAGTAGGTTGTTAGAAAAGTATTCACTGAGGGCTTAGTAGGTAATTTTTGACAGTTGCAGGAGGAGTCATGGAGGGTGGGGGATAAAAACCTGCTAACAGTTTAATTGAATGAGTGGAGACTGGATTAAATTCTTACGGAGAAGGGAAGGGAGTTCCACAGAAGAGACGCAGCCCTGGAAAAGTCTTGGAGGTGAGCCCCGCCTTCTAAATACACACACACACACACACACATTCCCTGACAGACACACATACACTAGCTAAAAGACATACACACTCACTAACAGACACAAACTTTCACTAACAGACATGCATACACTCTAACAGACACATACATAGTAACACACTCCCTAACAGACACACTCCCTGACATACACTCACTAACAGACACACAGTCACACACACTAACAGACACACTCACTAACACACACACACACTAACAGACAAACACACACACTCACTAACACACACTCACATTAACACACTCACTTTTTTATTTTTAATTCAACACCCCAGCCTCCTTACCTTTGGGAATGCTGGGGGGGGGGGGGGTTCTCCCTTTTCCTGGGTTCCAGTGGCTGCTGGCCGGGCGGGCGGGGATGGTGAGGGAGCACTGATTAGTGAGCTCTCTGCTCAGCTCCCTCGCACGCCGCGAGGGAGCTAAGCAGAGAGCTCAGGGGAAAGTGCTCCCTGGAAAATGCCTCGTTTGCCTCGCGGCTAATACGTCCCTGGACATACTTGTGTATTAGGGAGGATAGGTAGGTTATATGCCACATGTATACATTATATTTACCTCAGGTAGCATTGATAAGAAGCTGCATCACTCAAATGTAATCAGATTTATTATAACCAGCCATAATTGAAGTATCTAACCATTAGATCCCTTGCTTAGTATTAGCTAGAGTCCTGAAATGCTGAATTGTGCCAAAATGCTTGTCTCAGGGTTTGGGACAGATTCTCAATAAAAAAGGATGGGTTTTAGCTGGATTGCATTGACCTATTTTATGAGGGTGTGTTAATATAACTCAGGTTCCTCAGATGTGATGGTGAAACACAGAGGTTAATATGAAAGGGTGTTTGTCTATAAAGGTTTCAGGTCAGAGCTAGCTTTGATCAAAAGACATACTGTGTTACAGGAGAGCAGCATTCACTTCGGCATTTACTTGCATGTTTTTTTGTTTTTTTTTTACTTAAGTGACATACTTTTGGCTGTAACGTGAACCCACTCTCTCTCTCTCATAAGCCCTCATTAACTGTCACATATTGTCATTCAGCCCCATACCTCCATACAATCACATGCAGGGCGCTTCCATTAGGCCACCTAGGCAGTTGCCTAGGGCGCCAGACCATGCGGGGGGCCGTGCTTCGGTCAACATGGTCAGGAAAAAATGCAATTCAGTATGGCAGCCAGCGACCGTGAAACATAATTCACTTACACTGTGCAGTGCAGAACTACCTTGCACTGTCACCTGGCTTGATCCCCATTTCATCAGGTAATGCGATGGCGCAGCGTCCGTGCACTCCCGTCACCCTGCACTGTGCGTGGGTACATGCTAGTGGGAGGGATTAACGAAGGAAGTGGGGCAGGGTGGCAGAGAGTGTCCCAGTAGGTCCTGCACTGGGTCCAATTTTCACTCGCTCCCGCCCCCTACCCTGTGCTTGGGTTTAAGTGGGTCGGAGCAGGAAGTGAGGCTGATGAAGCGAGTGATGTATGCAATGAAGGTAAGTGTGTATCAAAGGGCAGGTTCTGCAGGACTAGTAACAGGAACGCGTTCCTGCAGCACTCAAGCCCTGAACTTATACATATATAATATAAATGTTTTAAAGGACCACTCTAGGCACCCAGACCACTTCAGCTTAATGAAGTGGTCTGGGTGCCAGGTCCAGCTAGCTTTTACCCTTTTTTTTATAAACATAGCAGTTTCAGAGAAACTGCTATGTTTATTCTGAGGGTTAAGCCAGCCTCCAGAGCCTCTAGTGGCTGTCTCACTGACAGCCGCTAGAGGCGCTTGCGTGCTTCTCACTGTGAAAATCACAGTGAGAGCACGCAAGTGTCCATAGGAAAGCATTATGAATGCTTTCCTATGCGACCGGCTGAATGCGAAGAGGAGGAGGAGTAGAGCTCCCCGCCCGGCGCTGGAGAAAGAGGTAAGTTTAACCCCTTCCTCCCCCCAGAGCCCGGCGGGAGTGGGTCCCTGAGGGTGGGGGCACCCTCAGGGCACTCTAATGCCAGGAAAACGAGTATGTTTTCCTGGCACTAGAGTGGTCCTTTAATTGACAGAACTTGCACAGTCTCCAAAGAGACCATCAAGCAGATCTGTGTGACTTTGAAATTAACTTTCCAAACAACTCATAACATACCTATAAAATGTTCTCCCAGCATAGCCTCTTGCATAAACTTAAAGAGCACTTTTTATGGGGATCAAGAGAAATAAGTGCCTGAGCCATGCTATTCAATTTTAGCCTACGTGACTCGATGTGGATAAACCATGACCATGTCACGCGACTGCCCCAAAAACTTTTCAAAATATATATTTGTAGAGAGAATAAGTGGAAGAGATAATGCGGTTATTTGCGTAAAACGAGTCTGGGGAAAAATAAAAAACATATCCTGCCAAAACATAGACTTCTTGTGGACTAAGAGATAAAGATGGAAAATATTGAGCTGACCACAGCGCTGCCCTCCACAAGAGAACAATTTACTAGATATTTTGGTCCGTTTCTTTTCATATTATTTGTATTAATCTTTGCTCAAGATTAGTTTTATTTATATACAAAATATATTAAGTAAACACCAGACAGTCTGGTGCTGTGGAGTCAAGCAGTACGCACATTGTTACCTGGTAACAGATTCATCTGAATTTCTGTAGAAAATAAACGTACAGCAAATATAAATAATTTTGATGAGTGCTGGGGCATTGAGGTAAACTAGAAATTTGTTGGTCTGGCAATAAAACCCTGAAAGGAAGGAAAATAAAAGCAGCATCATATATTTTTATTTCCTGTGGAAAGGGTCAACTTGCAAACGGGTCAAGAGGACACTATCGTAGGTTGTGCGCAATGCTTATTAAGGCGATACATGTTAAAGCACAGCTTCGAGCTGGGGTGTGCCCACCTTTCTTTCTGTGTTAAAAAATGCCAATTCAACCAAGAACAGCTGAAGATTTGCCAAAAGACCAGCCCTTCCTGTTGTAAGAGTTCGAAATATATCAATTTCATTTTTGTGTGTCGAATAAATACCAATATAAAGCTGTTTAATCAATAACCAGATGTAAAAAGTTGATGGCATGATAATGTATGACATCATAATTTAGTACAGCGATGGCTAACCATGGCATGGTATCTTTAGGCTAGTAGAGTATTATGCAAAGAGCAACATCCACTGATTTAGACCACATTCACGTTGTTGGTTAGTGGTGGCTGTAAAAGCATCCACAATGCTGCATACAGGCCTGATATCAGGTTCAGTCATACATTATTAATGAATAATTATATATGAATTATTCTGTCACAAGTTGTTGAAAAAAAACTCTGAGAATTTCTATGAGCACCCCAACTTAACAATGACCCCCCTTAAACTATGCTGGCACAAATCCCTCTTTCCTAAAGTTCCTCTATTTAAAAAAAAATCAGTAGCGGCCTTGTATCTTAATGATACATTATAGTCACCAAAACAACTACAGCTTACTTTAGTTGTTCTGGTGTCTATAGTTCCTGGCCCTGCATGCTGTTTTAATGTAAACAGTGCCTTTTCAGAGAAAAGCAGGGCTGTGGGCAGAGCCAACCACAACAACACCCGTGCAGCGTTAGAGAAAGGGTGAGGAAAACATCTTATTGACGGGGGACAAGGGCAGCCAGTGACCTAAATGGCGATCTTAGAACTGTAGTGTCAGGGATGTTTGTATTCCTGACACTATAGTATTTCTTTAATTATACTTCCACCATTGCCACTTAAAGGGACACTATAGGCACCAAGACAACTGTAGCTTTAACTTTGTGTATTTAAACAAATAAAGCATTGTTGTGTATATATCATGCCCCTGCAGTCTCACTGCTCAAATCACTACCTTTAGGAGTTAAATAACTTTGTTTATACAACCCATTTTGTATCACTTTATGGTGGAAGTTACTTTGTTTTTCCATTTTATTTTCTTATATATTATTTTTCTTTGTCCATGTGTCTATTTAGGCATTTATTGGCTGCTCTTCTGCACAGTTATAGATATGGTATGGATTCGCTATCCGTTGTTTTGGGAACCGATTTTACTTTTATCTCTCCGGTTTACTTTTGTTGGAAGGTTTATACTTGCCCGCAGTTGTGTGTTATCGCAGTGGCTAAATCTATGCAGAGTCGTACATTTAGTTTGCGAGGTCTTGAGAAAGTGCTTTAACAGCACGAAAAGCATAGACTTGCATTGGCAATGGTTGAATTGTTTATTACATTGCTTTGTGATGGATATTTTTAAGAAGGATCAGTAAAATTTGGAATTATTTTAAAGATACGGCAGTGGAGGAATTTCGTCTACAGTGGCCAAAGCTTTTGCTTATATTTTGTTTTCTCTATGGAATGGACCATCCACTAGGCTGCATGAGACAGAGGATATCTAGTGTCTGATTCAATCAGCGGTATAAGCTCAATTGTGAGTACATAGATCAGCAGGAACTAATTGGTTTTGGTTACTGGTTTGAAAAAACATTTTTAAATATATATCCAACTCCAGTCACGCCTTCACGTCTTACACAGTCTTCCTAAACAACTCCTGTAAAGAGCTCTAATATTTAAACTTCCTTTATTGTGCAGTCTGTTTAATTTAGAATTTCTTATCTCCTGCCCTGGTTAATGCAGAATAAATTGATTCACAAATTAAATAAAATTAAAGTTGGGGGCGGAGCTTGACCGCCATGCCGGGTAGTCGCATCTACCCGGAGCTCCGACCAAATGGCAGAATCTAAGCTTCAAAAACTGAGACACCGCTAAACCACCCGGGCACAAAGCATACTCACCCCACGGTGATCTCGGCAGGAGCAGGGATGGAACATTATGGACTCATCACACGCACTCCGAGTGGCAGGTCCGACCCGCGGCCTAGCGGTTGATGCGGAGCGGTTGACGTGGCCGGTCTCCCAGCTCCGAAGTCCTGCAGGGCATCGCGGATCCGCCCCCCCCCCTTTGGACCGGTGGGGGTCATCCCGGTCCACCACAGCACTACTGCAGACCTGGAACTGCACGCAACACCCCCAGATGGAGGGACATAGGCGAGAGGACGTCTCACCCAAGATGGCGGCTGCCAGCACTGAAACGGCTCCCGCAAACCACCCGGATTCCACGCACCGCTGCAACTCACTGCCAACACGCCTGGACAGCCTTCAGGTGGCGAACACTCCGAGACAAAGGAGGGCGCCAGAAGGGAGAACTCTCGGCGGTCTTCCCCTCAACAGCGGGGTAAAATGGGTACTCCATAACCCGCGAAGAAAAGCATGGACCCCCCTTGAAACACACATCAGACGGACCGCGGCGGTAGCCTAGCAAAATGGCACTAACCTGCCCCACATCGGCTCCCACTCCGGATTACCTCACTAAGTCAATAAAGCTGGCAGAGGGTGAGCTTGAACTGCCCCTGGGACTATTCATATCCCGCAGCGCAACCTAGCATAGTTGTTTAGCATACAACATAAGCAATGTGTCCTACTCTGGTACCTTATGCTACTCTATTTTATGATGCAGCTGCCAATAAGCTTGTGCCTCTCGGGCGATTACCTGCTACTGAGCTCCAGAGTTAATGCTGGGCACCTCGCCACACTGGGGGATGAGTGTGGAGTAAAATCCCACTATTACAGATGCTTAGGTCTTACCAAATCTTGCTCTTTAACTACATATATAACAACCTAGAATGCTATACTTTATAATCAGTGACACATCACCTCAGTCAGCAACCCTTTCACTTAAGCAATGTCTAGCTTAAATATGCTCATCTATGCTACTACACTGTCAAGATGTTACTAGACATGTTAAGCTACGTTAAAACTAATTAACTAAAAATGTGCAAGCAACCCTGTATACCCCATTGTTAGAACTGTTGAAAATCTGCATGAGGAATGCTGTAGGGGTACCTCGTGCATATTGTTATATTTCTTTGCACAGTAAAAATAAAGAATTATTAAAAAAAAAATGTTTTAAATAAAGTTGATGTAAACAGGGCCCCAGAGCCAGATGGTATTCACCCAGGTGTGCTTAGGGAGCTTAGTGTACATATATCCATATCACTGTTTTAATGTTTCAGCATCCTTTTTTTAATTCTTTTTTTTAATTGTACCATAGGGTTGGAGAAAAGCAGATGTGGTGCCTTTACTTAAAAAGGGCTCAAAAGCTCAACCTGGAAACTACATACCTTAACTTCTGAATAATGAGGCATAATATGATCCTTAGTTGAGCTAATTTGCATATGCCCACCCAGAATCCTTTGCAGTAGTAGCATCACTACAAATTTGAAATTTCTGTGGGAAAAGTCTCATGGCTTTACTGGTGTGCAAATCTGTGTTTAACAAAGTATTGACTATCCACTGACTTCAGGTGGAAGGGGTTTTCAATCACAATTTTTCCCCACCATATTTTCTTGGTTTTTGCTTCAATATATATATATATATATATATATATATATATATATATATATATATATCACAGTCCTGCACTCACTTTTCACTGAAATTTTCTTGCCATGGTGCCCCTCCAGCCTTAGAAATATAAACATACTCGAAGGAGAGCACTCACTGGACTTGCTTTCAATCAAAATTAATTTCCAAAAACATTGGTTAGTTTACAGCATCAATGTTTCAGTCCAAATCTGGACTTTCATCCTGATGAAAGACCAGAATTGGACTGAAACATCGATGCTGTAAACTAACCAAAGTTTTTGGAAATACATTTTGATTGAAAGCAAGTCCAGTGAGTGCTCTCAGAATTTTATTTATATATATATATATATATATGTGGAATAACTCAGAATAAAGAAACCTTCTTCAAACGTTATAAGACCGTGAGTGCAAGCCTCTTTTTCATTAATATATATATAGTATATAGTATAGTATATACACGATATATATACATACATTTCCACTTAGGGGTGTACTCACTTTTGTTGCCAATGGTTTAGACATTAATCGCTGTGTGTTGAGTTATTATAAGGGGAGAGTATTGTAGCAGAGAGTCTTTCTTCAGTGTTGTCACATGATAAGATATAATAAAATATTTACAAAAATGTGAGGGGTGTACTTACTTTTGTGAGATACTGTGTGTATATATTTATATTTAATGCCAAAATACCATTAATGCCAAGCTTTCGAATTTCCCCCTCTTCCTCGGGTCAAAGGTATCATTGCAACGGTATCATTGCATATTGGCATCTTGTCTACTGGACTAATACGGCTAATCCAATCTATACTATATATATATATATATATATATGCTTTTTAATATTTGTAGTTCAAGCAGCCTGCAACTGGAGTGAACCATTTAAGATGACTCATTTTCATTGAATTTACTATTTATTGACATGTCTGCCAGTGAATTCTATTTAGTGTGAGATTATATATTTTTTTAATAAATACTACACAAGATGTATACACCTGTTTTATTGCATTGTCCAGTTTATTGTACTTCTTGCATGCTGACAGCTCTGTGTCCTGAGGGAGTGTTATAAGTCTACCTCTGTACAGTAGGTTTGTTTCCTGTTGTTAATTAACACTGTAACACACTGCCTTATATGTTGTCCCTGCCAGGGACACAGCTGCCAATTAAGAAGGATGTTGTGCTTGAAACCACGTATCCATACAGGAGGTGCTTTCTGGCGTGTGTAATGTATTGTATAAAGCTCAGTCCTGTGATTCAGGTAGTACCAGTAGAGCTTAGAATTGCGTTTTTATGACGATACACCATAGGAACATTTATAACTCCCCCACACCCAAACTTGTTCCTTTCATTATTCATTTGTTAGCTCTAAGAGATTATTTATATAGATAGGCCTTAATGTAAATATGTATATAGGTAAAATTACCCTCATAAATATCTTGAGGGGAATCACAGAAGGTGACTTTCGCAAGACTCCTGGTTTCCCTGCACACGGAAACTCTATAAATTGTTTATACGTTTCATAGGAACTCAACTTATTAGCTCAGTTTCATTAGCTTGGTCCCCAACTTGCCAAGCTGTTTCTGTATAGTTCACCTCGAGCTACCTATATTAACCAGAAGCCTGATCCAGTATCTAACAATATAGTTCAACTGTCTTCCATCAATTGGCTGCCAAAACTAGAACTTAAAGAGGAAGTAGTTAGTCTTCTCTTCTGGTACCCACGAGGAATTTAAGGTGTCAATTATAGCCTCCAGTCATGGTTATTCACTGAACTAGGATTTTTGGAGAATTAACTGTGGGACTTAACATTTTAGGACAATATAGCCAGTTTGTAGAAATGGAAAAGCTACAAAATTAGTAAGAAAATAAGTTGGTGTTTGACCTAATTCCATCCAGAGCTGGATTAAGGTTGCCCACGGATCTAGGCCGTGTTCCAGATTGGGACTCCCTCCTAGAGCCTTGGGCTTTGTTTCTGTGAGTGATTTGTGTGTTTACTGAGTGTTTTGCGTGTGCCGAGTGTGTGTGAGAGTTGTATAAGTGGGAGCCTGAGTGTGTGTGCTGGTTGAGTGTTGTGTGTGGTGGCTGGATTGTGTGTGTAGGGCAGTCTGAGTGTTGTGAGTGTGTATATGCTTTGCCCCCAGCAAATCCTGCTTAACTCCCCTGGTGGTCCAGTGGGAAGTGAGCTGGATCTCTGGTAGTCCAGTGGGGGAGCTCCATTGTCTGCACCGATATCAGGTACAGACCACTTTGAGAGCACCCTTATGTTAGCATGGCTCTATAGAGCTGCTTGTGTAACAAAAAAAGGATAAGTCATCCCATTATACATATTGTGATGCTGAAATTGAATGTCATTGGTTAATAAAAAAAATGTAATATTGATTTGCAAATGAGTGAGCAAGCATAAATGTACAACAAAAGGCCAGAGTAGACTTTTGACAAAATTGTTTTATTAATTATCCAGGAAATCTATAAATACTCCCTAAAAGTACGTTTTGAATTTCAAATTGTGTTGGTGGTCTGATGTACTAAATAAAGTAAATACAATCCTATAGCAGCAGGAACTGGCTTCTGGCAATTTTTCAATTGTTTGTTTTCTTTTAGACTTAGAATATGAAAGGCTAAAAACACTAAAGACATTCAAAATAAATCCTGGCGAACAACAAACAAAACTAGGAGATCGCATTCCGACACGGAACTTGAGAACAGAGATTAATGTCATTCATTTTCTAACCACAGAATCCAGAGTACTCGGGAAGAATGTGCATCCAAGATTTGAAAGCAATTAGTTTGTTAGTGCAATGTATTACATGGTTACAAACTTTAGCCTTTAGCCTATTGCAAAGATACTGTAGAGAAAATAACTGGTTATAAATGTGTTAAGTACCAAAATACGCAGCTTTGTTGCTGCAACAACACTTCAACATTTCAGTGTCAGATAGTCACATATATTAGTGGCAAAAAAAGTTTAGACTATGAAAAGCTATAGAAGCAGTGGTCCACTAGAAACTGACTTCTAAGTCCACATTGTTAGGCTATTCCCAGCATGGCTGGAGCTACCATAAGGTGGCACGGCACAGAGAGCCGTTTTAGCACACACCAGTCCATAGGGTGCAATTTCGAGGTGACAGGTGGGATGGAGGTGCACAGAGCTCCCCTCTCCAGCTTGTCACTCTCTGTCTGACAGGGAGCTGCTCACTATGATAGGAGGGGGCAAGGAATGTCAGCTTCCTGTCAGGCTGGGTGACTGGAGGGAGCACGGAATGAGCCCCGAGCAGCTTCCTGTCAGACTAATATAAAGATGATCCCCTTTTGCAGTCTGCGAGGCCATGATACAGAATGGGTGAGAGCTACAAAAGGGGAGATGGGGGCTGGAGCAAGAAACACAAAGAGGTTAAGAGAGACAAAGAAGGGGAGAGTGACACAAAGGGGCTAAGAGACACAAAGACAGGAAGAATGACACAAGGGGGCTAAGAGACACAAAGAAGGGGGAGAATGTCACAAAGGGGTGATGAGACACAAATGAAGGGATTATGTGACACCTGGGGTTGAGAAACACAAGGGGGCTAAGAGACAAAAAGGAGAGAGTAAAAGAGACAGGGTGTTACAAGACAGCACATTAAGAGATACAAATGGGTAGAGAGACACAGGGGGTTAAGAGACATAAGGGAGGTAAAAGGCAGAAATAGATGTGAAGTGACACACAAATGAGGTAAGAGACACAAGAGGGCATGGGATACACTAAATAACAATCAAGAATGGAATGAGAGACAAACATGGGAGTAAGAATGACAAAACATAATCCTAAAAATGGCAAACAAATACAAAATGGGTATGATACACAAAACGGGCAAAAGTATGGTAAGATTGGCAAAGGAGAGAAGAGACACAGAGGCCTACGGAGACAAAGACTAATTAAGGGGGAGGGGGTGCAAAAAGTCTTCACCCTTGTAGCCAAAAATTATTGCATCGTTCTGATGCCCAGAAAGAATTAAAGTCCACTCAGCAGAAGAAAACTCAGATCAGTTAAAATGAGATTTGCTGAAGCTCAAAGGTTCTGATAAAGCAAGATATTCTCCCATTCTGCTAAATAAACAAAAACTTGCATTCAAATAGAGACTACCTCATACAGGTTTATTTACTAAATTGAGAATTCAAAAATAATTCAAGATATACTTAAGGCCAAAGTACCTGAACTGGAAGGATAATGAAATTAGAGAATTATTCAATTTTGGTTATTTTGACATTAAATTTAAAATTAACTTGGAAATCAATCTGATTTCTCAAAGGACAAAGTATCGGTGAATGTGTATTGGTGTTCTGCCACGTTCCCCTGTATAAGACGGCCAAGTGCTCAGTTATTGGTCCATGTTTTACCTCACGTGTTATTTTCTTATGGGTGTGAGGTCTTTTGTTCTACAAATGTATGGAGAAAGCATCAGGTGAAAAGGTCATTTAATTCATCAAGCTAGTTCTGTGATTAGTACCCAGCCAGAGGTAACTGCTTAAAACCACCTGAGGAAAACAAGATGTCAAAGAGAGATTATCCAATTTAGTCACGGGCCAACCTCACAAAAAGTACATGTTGTTTTTGTTTCCTACCTATTACCTTGTTGGTAGGATTTTGATAATTGTATTTGGCAATGTTTTCTTCCTCCTATATAATGGTGCATTGTTTAACTACACTTTACTGAAATATGCAGGCTGACTCTTAGAAACAGGTTATTTTTAGTTGTTAATGTGAGTTCTTTGCTTTAATTAGCTGGAACTCTTTAATTATGCATACCATCATTTATTTTACTTTGTTACTTATGCATAAATGTAAATGGTTTTGCACAAAGTCAACATCATCAAAAGACGTTAAAATATGTATGTAACGGTTACGGGATTTGCCTTCCACTGCTGCAAGAACCATGAATTTTAGAAAAATCAGGTAACGTGAGAGAAAGGAGAGACATAAGGAAAAAACAGCCCATTTGAAATTATGATAGGGGTTCTAATTACAGAATATGAAATTATGATAGGGGTTCTAATTACAGAATTTGAAATTATGATAGGGGTTCTAATTACAGAATTTGAAATTATGATAGGGGCATTGTCACCCATTCGGCTGGACAGTATACAAAGGCAGTGTGGATTCCACTAGACATCTGTTATAACTTGCATGTACTTCACCATGTTGACTAGTAACAGGCACAGCTTAGAATAAAATAGTATGTTAGCCTGCTCAGTAGAACCGGATTAAAAGAACTTTCTAAGCATCATGACCACTACACTACTACAAAGTGGTTATGAGGCTGAGAGTCTTTGGGTGCTGTTTGTGTCCACCATATATGCATATGTAAATGTGTGTGCTACAGTAAATCTATGCGTAAAATGTTATATGTCTACAGTCATGGGAAAAAGAAAGTACACCCTCTATGAATTAAATGGTTTTACATATCTTGACATAATAACAATCATCTGTTCCTTAGCAGGTCTTAAAATAAGGTAAACATAACGTCAGATGTACAGCACGTGAAATATTAAACAGTGTCATGATTTATTTAGCAAAAATAAAGCCAGAATGGAGGAGCCATGTGTGAAAAACTGACTATACCCCCACTGCTTCCACAGGAATTAAGAGGCTGGCGCTGCAAATAAAATGCCCTTGATTAATTGATCATGATGTGACCACCTCTACAAAAGCTGAAGTTTTTGCAATTTGGTGGTCTGGATAATTCAGGTGTGTGTAAACACAATGCCAAAGAGGAAAGACATAGCAATGATCTTAGAGAAGCAATTATTGCTGTCCAACAAACTGGGAAGGGTTATGAGGCACTTTCCAAACAATTTAAAGTCCATCAGTCTACAGTTAGAAAGATTATTCAAAAGTGGAAAACATTCAAGAGAGTTGTCAATCTTCCCAGGAGTGGACATCCCAGCAAATTCACCCCAAGGTCAGAAATTGCAAAAAGCCCAAGAGTTACATCTCAGACTCTACAGGCATCAGTTAGCATATAAATCCATGATGGCACAATTAGAAAGGATTGGATAACTGTTGTTTGTTTGGAAGGGTTGTCACGGTAAAGCCTCTTCTCTCTAAAAAGAACATGGCAGCACAGCTTAGGTTTGCAAAGTTGCATATGAACAATCCCCAATACTTCTGGAATAATATTCTTTGGACAGACAAGACCAAACTGGAGATGTTTGGCCCTAATGCACAACGCCACGTTTGACGAAAACCAAATACAGCATACTATCAGAAACACCTCATACCAACTGCCAAGCACGGTGGTGGAGGGGTGATTATTTGGGCTTGTTGTGCAGCCACAGGACCTGGGAACCTCGTAGTCATTGAGTCGACCATAAACTCCTCTATATACCAAAGTATTCTAGAGTCAAATGTGAGGCCATCTGTCCGACAGCTCAAGCAACCTGGCAATGATCCTTAACACACCAGCAAATCTACAACAGAATGTCTAAAAAAGAGAAGAATCAAGGTGTTACAATGTCACTTCCTCCCAGCATCTGACATCATCACAGGGGGCCCGGTAGCGTTGTTAAAGCACTCCAGCGCTGACGGTGCTCCCTGAAAATACTTTGCCATCAGGTGGCCCAAACAGCATGGACCACCCGATGGGCCCCTGAATGCGCGGCCCCAGTTGTTGTACCGCGCGGACAGGACCCGCACCACATGGCCGGCAGGCACCCCGGTCGCAGGGGTCCAAAGGGCAGCCAGCCCTGTCGAAACAGCGACCCCTGTGACCGCAGTAGTTTTGCCACTGATGGCTCCATATTTCAAATCCAATACTCGTCAGGCCTAGAAGTTAATCGCCACTGCAAGCTTGGTGGGCACAATCATCGGGGTGAATTTTCACTCACCAATGGCTAGTGGGCAAGTAAGAATTCTGAGCACAGCACATAGCAAAACTCTCAGTTACAAACATAGAAAAGACCAGAAAACACACAGAGAATTCTTTATACATCTAAACACTGCTTTTTCTCCTCCTCCTTTCATGATCATCATTCTATCTGGTCTGGCTAACATTAGCTGGGTGCTCTTCCATCCTGGTATAGAGATCATGTATCGCTGTGCCAGCATTACTGTCAGAAGGAAGAGCAGGGGACATTTCTTAAAGGGTTACACCAAGTACCATGATCATTTCAGTGATTTGAAGTGGTCATGGTACGTTAAGACTGTACATGCACCGTTTCAGTACGAATCGCTGCACATTCTGAAATAAAGCTCTTTGCTGCTGTAAGCGTAGTGTTCCAGGACGGCTAATGTAAATTATACCAGGGTTGAAAAAGTTGATCTACGTACCTTTCAGCCTTGTGGCAACTGTCTCCCCACTCAAGCTCCACCTCTTTGTTGATGATCTCAGCAAATCCAATACTTTCCCATAGGAAAACATTGGGAGGCTAGTGTGCACGTGTGGAAATTCACTTGTCTCAGTATCCTGATATCCTGGGAAGATACTTAGAAACACTAATTTAGGCAGATTTAAAAAAAAAAAAAATCAAACATACAAGATTGTAAGCACACAGCAAGTGGTTTGAATAAAAATACAAACATACTACGATAATAAATAAAGTGAAATAAATATCTATAAACAGACTCATGAAATGGAGTTTGATTAAAATGAAACTGTAATACTAGTGTAGTTCTCAGAAACAATGCATTCACAGTGCCATTCAAAAAGAGACAAAGAGACTGAACACAGAATTCAATGAAAGAACTTATTGAACAGAGTGCTTTCATGGTTATATTTTTCTTTAATCACCTGAAACAACAAAAGATGTTCTAACGCAATGAAACTCAGACGCTATTTATGAATTATGGAGCCCAGACTCCATGCCATGTAAAGTGAAAGCAATGGAGTTGAGATGTTAATCATTTATAACAGCAAAATCAGATAACCCTGTTTGTAAATCCTAAAAGCAAGGATTAGATGATAAGGAGAGGCTGGCTTGATGTAAGTATATAATTGTAAATCTGAGGTATTCATTAAGTGGCTTGAAAAGAGGTTTGCTGCTTCTATCATTACTGCTTTGCCCTGACGTGATTAGCCATGTTTAACCCGTTTCTTGGAATACGTGCCATCTCTATTCGAGCTCGGTGACACCATGATTCCGTCAAGAGCCGTGTTCTAACCCCTTAAAAAGTAATCTGTCTGTTAATTATTTTAAAACCTATAATTTTCTATAATGTATTGAACCTAGAGGTCCTTTCATTATCTATAGGGCATCACAAAAAATGGTCTGCAACATCCGGAGCTCTAATCTAACACTGCCCATTCTTGTTCCCCTTCAGGGTGTATTGATGGGAGCCAGATAGCATGGAATCATTTCATTTTAGTTCACCAGAGGTTGCCAGCATAGCATGCATGTAGCAGTCTTCTCTCCTACTAGTATGGTGTGTTGTTGTTGTTGTAAATGACTTTTATTGTATGTGTTTAGAGCCGGTGCAAGAATAATTACTACCTCAAGCAAAACCTAGTTTCTGGTCCCTCATGTATAACACATCAGTTTTAATTATAGGATAAAGAGGCTGGGGGGAATGTAATTGTCATTAACGAGAGGCTATTATGAGGCTGGGAGGATGAGGGGTTATGCTTTACTAAACCTAGATCCCCTCCGTCTCACTTTTTCAGTGGTTTTCAGTGTCAGTCCTGTTTTTTATATTTCCCTACTGCCTTTCTTCCCGCAACCAGAGAAGTTTTCATCTTAATTTGTTGCTCCTCAGTGTCATATCCCTCTCCATCAGTCTTGTGCATCCTGACGCCGCCAAGTCCACCGTCTAAAACTAATTTCTCTCCAACCCCTGCTAGCATTTTTCACTGGTGTCCTTTACATAGAGCTGTGTATGTGAGTACATGCTTTTAAAGGCAGTTATTGGGGGGGGGGAGGGGGGAATGAGTGTGAGGCTGATATTGGTAGAGCGTGTGGAGAGAGCCTGCTTGTAGGGGTATTTTACCAAATTGTAGCAAGTTGAAATTCAAATGATAAAATTTGGACTTGAAAAGCTCCGCTGTGACTATAATGGAGTTTGAGAATGTTTCCAGTTCAGATTGTTCAGCCTACATTTTGCCATTTGGTTTTTAACATGCTACAATTCAGAGTTCTGTAAATACACTCTATAGTTTTGTGTGTAGGATTGCCTCTGGTATATTACTGGCACATTCGATATTTGATGCGGTCTGACCAGTGCCTGTATTGCAAAAATACCAGCACTACAAATCCGGTGTTTCTGGGAGAAGTTGCGAGAGAAAAGGAGCCAGAATATCCATCTCTATTATACCTGCTAAGTACACATATTGCTGTATACACAAAATAACACCCCCCACAGAAACGGTATGCACACAATATGTGTATATTGTGAGTGTGTGCATGCCAGTTTGTAGACACAGTGTGCACACACTGCTATACATCCACTAGAACAAGGCATACGCACAATGATACACTGCTATACACACACACACTCAAAGCATACACACACTACTCATTTAGTCAGTGAACACAATGACACACACTGCTGTACACAATATGCACATGACAATGTTACACACATAGTAAACACATTGTAGTCATTTTTTTTTAGTGATTTGGGGAATTGTTCCCTTCTAAAAGGTTTATTTTGCTAATTTATTATGCAAATTAGCACTGGTGTTTTTTCCAAGAAAGGTGATAACTCTAGTTGTATGTGTATCAGTGCCAGTACTATAGCCAGTGCAGCTCCACCAGGCGCCCAAGGGCTTGGGGGCCCATGCACTTAGGGCCACCGGATGGATCTTGCTGAATTACGGCCCCTTTCACACCGGGTGGATGGGAGGAAGTGACAGCCGATCACTTCCTCCCAGTTTAAATAGAGAGCCAAGCAGGAGGGAGGAGGCGGCACGGGAGAGCAATAGGACCTATCAGCTGTCCTTCACAAGGGCTCTATGGAAGCTGCGCAAAAGGGAGTAGGGAGCCCTGGCACTATGCAGACCCTGGGCCCAGTGTCTACCAAGCCCCCAGCAACAGAGAGCAGCAGGCCTTTCTTCTCCTCGCAGTACTTATGGATGTTGTCTGCCACCAGGATGACCATCATCCCAGCGGCTGAAGATGGAGAAGTGGACTGACTGACAAGTGCTGATCAGAGTGGGATGTCAGAAGCTGCAAGTGCATAATCCTGCACTGAAGGCGGGACTGCATGAGTCAGTGTGTGGGGGGTCACTGTGTGTGTGTGTGTCTGTATGTGTCACTGAGTGTATGTATGGGTCATTGTGGGGGATGACTAAGTGTATGTATCTTACACGCATGTATCTGTATGTGTGTCAGTGTGTAAGTGCATCTGTGTCAGTATGGGTCTGTATCTGTGTGTTTATTTATCAGTGTGTATGTGCATCTGTGTGTGTCTCTATATGTATGTAAGTATCAGTGTGTATCTATATGTGTGTCAGTCTGTGTACGTCAGTTTGTATGAGTATTTATGTCAATATATTTGTGTATGTGTGGCAGTGTATGTATCAACACAATGCACATCTGCATTCAAATGCTAACACTACACACAAATGCACAACTACATTAAATCACCAACACAACATGTACAAATGCATGCAAATGCCAACACTACATACAAACATATCACTACATTCAAATGGCAACAATACATACAAATACACACATACTCCAAGAAAAAACATGTTTACATTCAAACACATACACGGCTCACAAATAAAACCCTGCAAGGATTGGAAAATGGTAGATCTAGAACTGGAAAGCACTGTGGTAGTTGTATGATAGTTAAGGATCTAGCTTTTAGCCATTTTTGCACTAGCAGGTGCCGGTCAAAAAATTTCTTGCACCAGGAACATTAGTTACGCCACTAGTGCGTATGCTAGCATTTCATACTGGTTCCTTTTACCTTTAAAAGACTGTGCATGATGCTGTTGTGTTTAAGGGAAATGCTGTGTGTGTAGGAGTAATAGCAGTGTGTGTGATGAAGTGTGGGGAGGCTGCCTGTGGTATGTGTGAGGTGCACCACCAGTTTAGTGGCAGAGCTCCCCCTTTGGGCCAGAGCTTCAGGTGAATGAACAGCTGTCAGGTGACTTATGGTAGTGCTGGCCCTGTATGCCCATCAGAAAATGATGTTAATAATACACTGTAAAATCACTTTTCATTTTTTTGTCTATAAGGGTATTATGCCACAGTTATAATTTTATTTGCCGGTCAACTTAAAAATCAACAACAAAATGTGTTTATAGCCAAACAAGCTGGAATAAGAATTACAATCAGAAAATGAACATTTTTATTTACGTATATGTTCTTATTTAAGCCATTTAAAGCAAACCTTTGAGAAAAGGAAAAAAAAAATGCAGCTTGTTTCACCCACAATCTTAAAGGGAGACTATAGTCACCAGAACAACTACAGCTTAATGTTCTGATGAGCATAATCCGTCCCTGCAGAGAAAATGCAGTGTTTACATTGTCCTCTAGGGACACCTGGAAATAAGGTGAATTTTCATACCTTTTAATGGGGGAAAGCCATCTAAATGGTAGTTTTAACACCATAGGTTCAGGAATACGTTTGTATTCCTGACCCTATAGTGTTCCTTTAACTTCTTTGCCATTGTGTTTGCAGTTCACGTGTTGACATGTTGAGCGTTATAGGAAAACTATAGTGTTCGGAATACACTATAGTACCCTCTGGTCCCACCTTCCCTTGCAGCCCCCCCTTTGACACATAAAGGTTATAAAAACCCTTTAATCACTTACACGGTTTCAGCGCCGATTTCTCTCTCCACTGCATTGCACTCTGCCTCCTCCGACGTCACCCGATGGGGAGACCTAATGCTCATCCGTTGCGAGTGCATTAGGCCTTCCCCATAAAAAAGCCTTACCTCAATGCTTTCCCATGCGGCTTTATCTGACACTGGACATCCTCATGCAGAGCGTAGTTTAACGGAGTCAAACACGGTGGAAACCCCAGGAAGCACCTCTAATGGCTGTCTTAGTACTGCAATGTTTTACATTGTAGGACTAAGGGGGACATGGCCACTGCACCCAGACTACTTCAATTAGATGAAGTGGTCTGGGTGCCCATTGGGTCCCTTTAAAGAGACATTATAGTCCCCCAAACCACTACAGCATAATGTAGTTGTTCTGGTGTCTATAGCCTGTCCTGGCAGGCTTTTCCATTTTTGGAGAAAATCCTGTATTTACATTGGTGCCTGGTAACACCTCTAGCAGCAGTCACTCAGGCAGCCACTAGAGGTGCTTCCTATTGGTTCGATGCATCTCGATGACAAATGACTGAGTTGAAGATTTTTTTGCAGTTTGTCGACTTTGACTTAAAATGTGCTATTCTCTTTTGTTTAAGAAACACCTGTATATTTAATTTTATGAGACATTAACACATTTCGAAGCATTTGTTTTGTGTTATAAACTGATGTTCATCGTTTAGGCAGGGCTTAAAAGGACACTGGATCTGTTTCATCTAATTTAACTGGTCATAGTGTGTGAATTCCGCTAGTGCCATCCTATAATTCGTCGTTATTAGCCAGAGCAGCAATGGCAGCTGTGATTAACTGAGAGTGTCATCTGACTGTGTCTAGCTTATCAGAGCACCCTTTGCAAGTCTGAATGGGTAGAACTACAAGTAAGTATAATCTCTGCCTTTGCCACACCTAAAGTAAGGGCCACGCTGTGGGCAGGGGGAGGTTGGGAGGGGAAAGGACTTTTTTTTGTGCTAAAAAATGATTTGAGTCCGTGCACTATAACCAATGCAATGAGATGAAAAAGTTATAGTGACTACAGTGTCCCTTTAAATCTAATATTAGCAGGTCTTAAAGGAACACTATAAACACTAAAACAACCTTAGCTTAATGGAGTGGTATAGATAATTTCTCTATTTAACAGTCTGTTTAATTTAGAATTTCTTATCTCTTGCTCTGCTAGAGCCTACAGGAGCATCCTGTGTATATTTAAAGTTCAATAACAGAGTTGAAGATAAAAACAACTAAATTAAGACATGTTAATGTTAGATCTGATTCAAAATGAAACCATTTATTTCATGCAGGCTGTGTGAGTCACCGCCAGGGGAGATGTGGCTAGGGTGACCTCAAACGTTCCTTTTTCCTACTGTTTTCTTTTTCAGAATCTGTTCTTTTCTTTTTTTTCTGATATATTTCTCTTTAAAACATAAGACAGGGGGGGCGTGGCTAGCCGAGCTGCATGGCAGACGTGCTTTCAGGGAGCTCCTGCTTCACCGCCTGAATAAAGTATATAACTGCCGCAAAAAGAAGAACAATCACCTGAAAACCACGCCACATCAAGAGGTGAACCCCTCAACATTAGAATGGGTAGAAAGAATAAAAAAATCGCCTGCCGGGAGAGCCCCTATCAGCCTGATATCAGACGATCGTTCGAAAGGCCGCAACCGCATCCACAGCCTAAAATGGCGCCGGACAGGCCTCGGAGTTCCAGCGACTCAGACTCATCCGCAGAAGGGGAGAACCCTCAAGCTGCAAACCCGGACGCAGAACCGTCTGAATCGGAAATATCCGACCCTGACGACTCGCCTTCTACAAAGGGAGACATTAAAAGACTTCTCCTGGACCTAAGGGCACTGTGGAAGGCGGATCTCACGGGGGTCCAAACTGAGGTAACGGGCATCAAAGAGCGGTTGGACAAGGTTGAAACGCAAGGGAGTGAAAGGGACACTCGGCTAGCTGAAGCCAAAGCACAAATTGACACGCTAACACTTCAAATCCACAGACTTACCCACTCCGTCACAGCACTGGAAACTCGCCACCGCAAGCGGAATATCCGCATCCGCGGAGCCCCAGAAGACGTAGGCACAGAGGCCCTGCTGTCTTATGTCAACAACCTGGCCGAGCTAATGGGGGCGAAAAAGGACGGCGACGCCTGGCCGATAAAGGCAGCATTCAGGATCCGCAAAGCCCCAACCGCTCCAGCAGACGCATCAAGGGACATAATAGCCGTTACCCGGGACACTGCGGTTAAGGCTGCACTACTGGCCTATTCCAGGAAGACTCCCTCCATCACAAAGGACAACCACCAGGTGCAAGTCTTTGCTGACCTCCCGTTCCTAACTCTAGTGGAAAGGAGGAAATTCTTACCGATTACAAGACAACTGAGAGACAGGGGCATCAGGTACCGATGGGGAGTGGCGGGTACCCTGGTCGTCCCACAAAAAGACTCAATCTTGACATTGTCGGCGGACGAAGACCCAGCGGAATTCCTTCGAGCCCTACAGCTACAACGACAGAAACCCGTGGAAGACACACGAGATACCAGGGACAGTGACAGTGGCACAGGGACAGTGCGAGCTCGTGAACACAACACCCACAGAACCCCTCACGGACTTGAAAGGGGCAAAGATAACAGCCTGCACACTCACCGTCGCATGGGGACCACAGCTACGCGTACTACAAGCACCTCCAGTACTCCAGGCCCAGCAGGAACCTGAGACAGCAGCGGCTCCGAAACACGAGTACTTTAGACCTAAATCCACTGAGTCGGGTCTTGCCCACAGTGTTTGACTACCCCTGATTTTCTGTTTTTTCTGTTTTTTAGTTTTTCAATTTTTTAGTTCTCAGCTTTTTCAGCAACCAGTGTCCCCTTGGCAGTCCGTATGTACTACAGGGCATGATAAGAAATCAATGTATGTAGACTGTATCTCCTAGCCAACCTGCGTATGTAGGCAATTAGTGAGCGATCTAACTCTAAAGTTTGAATGCCTCTGTCTTGCCAATTGCTATTGAATGTATGGAATATGTTTATCTAACCTGTTTACACCGAGAATGTAGGCTAGGTGACAAAATACGTAGCGGATACCCGTTGCCAGGGCTTTAACTATTAGATAATGTAGATATGCCCTAGAGAGCATATACTTTAGACGCCTCTAAGCAAATCGACCCAGGTTTTGTATGTTCCCCGACAGCCTTGATAAGACACTGGACTTGCTCAGATACTTTATTATGCAGCATGTAAATTAGTATGTTATTACGTTCCCGGGCATAGGGCAGCTGAACCTAATATATGTCGGCAGCATTAAGGGGTGTACCCGTATAGAACACTTATAGACATCTCACTTGCTCACCCAAGCTACAGCAGAGACTAGGTCCACCTCCAGTGCCTCCCCCCAGGAAGGCAAAATCAGATAATATGGAACAAGTCTCATGTATATAGACATACGTCAGCTTAATTACAACAGGGCAGGGTGCGACACACACTACACACTAGCGTAGGCCATATCCCCCCACTCGCCTGGGAATCTATGCAGCACGTGAAACTTTTAACCCTTAATATATCATAAATAACCACTGACTCGTCTACTAAGTTTAAACTGAATACCCTTATGTTATAACTTACCACTGACTAGTTTCAAATGTTTCCTACAAATGAAAACTGTGCAGCTATTAATGTATGTGCCACGACATTGTTGTATTGTTGTATATGTACACTTGCAAGATTTTTATCTCGGCTATCGTGGCCACCTCTATGTATCTGTTTACTCTCTGCACATCACAAATAAAGAATTTAAAAAAAAAAAAAAAAAAAAACATAAGACAAAGTAGGAATTGTCAATTTTAGGGAAATACAAAGTCCCTACTTTGTCTTATGTTCTGAAGAGAAATTGATCAGAAATAAAGAAAAGAACAGATTCTGAAAGAGGAAGAGAAAATAAGAAAGGCAAGTTTGAGGTGACAGAGACACCTCAAAAAGCATACATATGCTTATGTCATTACAGAAAATATGCTTTTCATAGATGACGGGGACTGCCATTAATTCATTGTTACCTCAAATTGTCACATGATTTTTTCTTGTTATTATGTTATTCCTATGAACACAACTAAAAGTGGAAGTATATGTAAGTTGTATTTTTTTTTTTTTAACTGTCCCACGTGATGTGGATAATCCAGTTCACACTTAAAAAATTTTAAAACAAAAAAAAAAGACATAAGAGATACTAGATTTATTTTTTTTACACTGAGAAAAAACAAACAAAAAAAACCCATCTGCTACAATAATTTTCATTTAATTATCAGAAATGTGCAAGTGAACAAAATGCAGGGATTATTCATTGCAGATTGGTACCAATGACGACCATGATTTCGGAACTTCCAGCCTCAGTATTTCCTTGCTGACAGTGTTAATCGTTTGAGCAGCAATCATAAGGTTTTGTAGAATCATAGCACCCAGTTAGAGTAGCTCCAGTCGGTACGCAACCATACAACTCGGTAGCACTGAGTCTCAGGCTGATTAAGCATCACACACTCATATCATATCTGCAACCTTGCAGCTCCATTCCGGTCTATTTTTTTTTAAAATGAATTCACTAGTCCAATGTAAACATGCTAACGTCATTCCAATTCTCTCCTATAGTGTCATGTCTTAATTATTTCACTGGAGGCTCAGATCCTCCAATTAAGCACCTTGATATATCAGACAATAATCAATCTTCCACACTACTTGTTAGTGTTGGCATCAATGTGTAGGGTAGAGTTAAAAGGTCAAAAATGACTGGTCAGAATGATGCTAAAAAAAAAAAATTAAGAATGATAAAATATATATTTTTTTCTTTTTTTTTTTCAATGTGACAAATAGAAAATAATTATAATATGTTGTATTACTAGTAATATCTCCAAACTTCTAATTAAACGTTTTGGAATTGGTGAATTTCAAAAACATACTAAAATGTTTTATTTGTGTCCTTGGTGTGGCAGAGTAATTATAATTTACTCCTTTTGTAGGGCAGCAATCGCCAGTGTTACGTCACATGCGACATTTTGTAATGTGAAACAAGTTCATTATGGACAGTGATGTAGCGGCAATAAGGCCAGAATTGCATAACACATGCTGTTAGCTATTAGTCCGAATAGTTAATAGCAGGAATAATGAGTTACTGCAAGTAATATTTGATGGACATTCCTCGTCCCATGGCGAATCGGGGGCTTCTCCAATGACTGGAGTTCACCAAATTTTCTTTGCATGTACTTTGGCAAGTATTTAGTGCATAGCTCCTGCACATGTGTAAAACCTGAACTTTAAAGTGAATCTGTGCTTTCTTGGTAGTTGTTATCATGATCTGACGTCCTTCTAAGTCTCAAAATACTTGTAGATATGTGCAACATATTGCATGACGCTCTGCCAGTCCGGGCGGTCTGTGAACATTAACTCGTTCAGCTCCTAGTAACAGAAAACAATGCGAATTAAGTAAAACATACATTATTTTGCCTTTTTATTATGAGCACTAAAATAGAGCTTAACGTATCCAAGGGAACCAGGGAGACCCATTGCTATATATGTTATGGTTTGATTCTACCTTTACTTTTAGAATTTTAACTATAGATATAAATGTCCATTTAAATATATATATAAATATATCTTATATATATACCCAGGACTTACTTGAAAACGAGAGAATTCTCAATGTATCTTTCCTGGTAAAATATTTTATAAATAAATAATAATAATAATAATAATAATAATAATAATAATAATAATAATAATAATAATAATAATAATATATATATATATATATATATATATATATATATATATATATATATATATATATATAGCATCTGAGTAGGACCTAAATTATACAATTTTTTTTAAACTACTGGGCGAGTAACACACATTACGGATTGTCTTTAGGATATTAATGCACATTCAGGAGATGGGTGTATGTGATTCTCCGCAGTGGTTTACCATAGAAGCACAGGTATAGTAGCATATCCATTAACTGGAGACATTTTTTTTTTCAGTTCAGTCATTTTGGCCAAGGTCAAGGTCAATGAAAATGCCCTGTTAAAACTTGGCAAAGCTCGAGTAAAATTTAATACTATAAGTGTATCTGTAAAATCTCTTGTGGTGCCATTCACAGGTCATCTCATAATGGTGCATAAAAGATTACTGAAACAATGAAGCACGGGCCTATTCTGTAGTTCTGAGTGACAGAATTCTATCTTAAAGGGATGCTCTGGACATCATTGCAACTATAATGCATTTAATAGGTTTTGGCCTCATTGACATGCTGCATTTTACATGCTCAAATTGTTAAAGCGTTTGCACAAAAATAAACAAGGTTTTGTAGAATGCTGCAACGTAAATCCTCCTCCTTAGCCACACCTCCTCATGCCAGAAATACTTCCTTATTAGTGTACGTACACAGCTCAGCCCATAACAGCACTTGGTGAGATTATTTTAATTCACAACAGGGCTACTGACAGTCAGAGAAACAAAAGACAAACATGTAGTGATATTTCTACTGTCTCCCTGAGTGTCCTCTCCTTAAAAATGCAGGTTGCTTTGTAGTTCAGATTGCTCAGTTCTGTCACTGGCTGAGCTGTGTACACAAATTTGACAAGGAATTGTTTTTCTTGAGTGAGAAGGTGTGGCTAAGGAGGTAGGTTTTGCATGCTGCTAAACATTATCTTTTTTGTGCAAAAACTACACAGACTTTAGCATGCAGAAAAAAATACAACATATTAATGAAGTCAAACCTATCCAAAGTTGTATTGGTGTTGGGCGTGTCTCTAAGTTTGTTACCAGACATAGGTGGCATCAATGTTTAACAGGATCGCTTCTTCTTAAAAGGACCAAAACTACTCTACAATTGTATTGTCCCTAGGATTGTGGTTGACAACACAAGCAGGCCAGGTTGACTTAATTAAGACAAAATACAAGTGCTCATTATTGCTAATTTTTCAATTTGGGAGGGAGTTACTGTACTATAATACATTTTATTAGTTTGTTATTTCGACCATGTCCATTTCTAATCCCTTTGTTACTTCTTACACAATTTGACATTTGATACAAGTAAATTAAAGATTAAAATTTATTAAAACAAGAATTAATTTACCCCAAAGTAAGGGAGAAACAATCTAGTAGGTTAATTACACTACCTAATTATACATTCTGTTATGTGGATATTAACACGAATACTTACCAGGCTGGGTTTGATTCCTATACTTTCAGCTGCCTGAAATGCCAGCATTAAATTTCTCTTCTGTAAAATAAAAGATCATATATTTGACATTTATGGATATTAAATAGTTGTGAGATATAGTGGGGGCATGCAAGTATAAGATATACAGCAATCAACGAACACCCTATACCGCAGATTGAAAAAAAAATCTCCATTTATCCCTATTTGCAACCAGACAATTATGACCTAAATTTTGCATTTATTTTTTCAATTCACAAGAATTCTCTGTTAATTATTATAATTCTGTTGGCAGAGGAAAATGTTTCAATTGTGGTTGCTGCAAACACATTGCAAAGAAAACTATTTTTTTCCTAAAACTCCAGTCTTTAAAACAGCTTACTATATGGCATGATTATGCTTATAGTAACCCACAATCGAAACTGCACACCTCTACCTTTTACAATCTGATCAGTATCATGTGCCGCAAAAAAACAGGATATGACTTGTGCGAGAGTGAGGACGGCACAGGTTACAGTAATGTGTTCTCCAAGTCAGTTTCTTGACAAATTACACAACACAATATTTATCATATAATTATCATATAAGTATAAATTCTGTAAATATGGTCAAACTAGAGTTCTTTTACTACTGTAAATACATAGAGTTTTTTTAAATCAAACAGCGTGATGACCTGCACAATTTAGGCTTCATGTTTTGTCAGCTTTATTATCAATTCTTTTCATTGTGAACAAATCTCCAAAGGCTTGTTGGAATCAATCAAAACAGAGCAACTTAGAATGGTCTGCTCTGAGCTAAGAAAATAGACGGAAGAAGAGGACACGAATTAGGATAACAAATAAAAGTCAGGGAAGAAAGCAGTGCACTACAACACCTACAGAGGATGATAAAATCAGAGAGAGTAGCAGGACTAAGAAAAGGAGGTCAGAAGGTACCAGGGAGAGTGACATGACCCAAGAATGGTGGCTAAAGAAATGAGAGAAAGTGACATTACTCAGGAAAGGTGGTCAGAAGGTACCAGGGAGAGTGACATGACCCAAGAATGGTGGTTAAAGAAATGAGAGAAAGTGACATTACTCAGGAAAGGTGGTCAGAAGGTACCAGGGAGAGTGACATGACCCAAGAATGGTGGCTAAAGAAATGAGAGAAAGTGGCATTACTCAGGAAAGGTGGTCAGAAGGTACCAGGGAGAGTGACATGACCCAAGAATGGTGGTTAAAGAAATGAGAGAAAGTGACATTACTCAGGAAAGGTGGTCAGAAGGTACCAGAGAGAGTGACATGACCCAAGAATGGTGGTTAAAGAAATGAGGGAAAGTGACATTACTCAGGAAAGTTGGTCAGAAGGTACCAGGGAGAGTGACATGACCCAAGAATGGTGGTTAAAGAAATGAGGGAAAGTGACATTACTCAGGAAAGGTGGTCAGAAGGTACCAGGGAGAGTGACATGACCCAAGAATGGTGGCTAAAGAAATGAGGGAAAGTGACATTACTCATGAAAGGTGGTCAAGAAGGTACCAGGGAGGGGCGTGGCTTGACCGCCGAAAGTGATGGCCGCTTAGGCAGAGAGCTCTGCACCCCGACCGGTCCAAAAACCACGCCAGACGCGAAACACCCGCTCACCAACACCTGAAACTGACAGCAGAACAACGCAGAAGGTTAAGGAGATGGCCCAATACAAAAAATCGGGAAACAAACGGAGAGACGGTACTCCATCCGTAGCCGACCTCCTCACAACGCCTAGGCCGCAAGCGCACAAAGATGGCGGCGGCCACGCGAGCGCGGACTCCCCAAGCTCACCGAGCACCAGGGACCTGAATGCCCCGACACAGCAAGCCACAATATCAGATATAATGCGGTCACTGGCAGAAGTGAAAAACTTTTTAGCCGGGGAGATCGAAAGATCGGCAAGAGAAGTCAAGGCCGAAATACAGACTGTGGGGCAACGTACTGAAGCCCTGGAATGGCGGATGGACCAGGTAATAACGGCCCATAACGAGACTGCCACTACCACCAACGCCCTCCTGTCCAGAGTAGCTGAATTAGAGGCAGAAGTTGAAGATGCTTCCAACAGATCGAGAAGGAACAACCTGAGGATAAAAGGCCTGTCTGAAAGTATTAAAGATACAGACATCCAGAAGGTACTTATAGACATGTTTAAAACACAGCTGCCAGCTATCCCTGACCACATGTGGGTGATAGACAGGGCGCACCGGGCACTTAGGGCCAGAGGACCCCCCAATGGCCCACCCAGGGACGTGATTATGAGGTGGCACTTCTTTTCCACCAAAGAGGCCATCATCAAAAGCACCAGACGTCATACGTATACCCTAGACGGCAACACACTCCACTTATACCAAGATATAGCACCAGCAACGCTTGCCAGGCGCAGAGAGTGGAAACCTATAGCTGACCTAGTCAGAGCCAAGGGGCTGAATTTCGCCTGGGGACACCCCTTCAAAATGCTTGTGTTTAACGGGCCTCGCCCTACCGTGCTCCTGCCCTCGGCGGACCCCAGAGCCTTCTTGAGGGACCTAGGAATTGAGATCCCGGCAGACTTTCATCTCCCCCAGAGGGGTATCCAGGCGCTAGGACTGTTACCCAGGGAAGGCGAAGCACTAGACGGCATCGCACCTTAACGCATACTAACGGATACTAACAGACCCCCTTACACCACATCGCCTCCATTGCATATTCAAACGACCGAAACCCCCCCATGTGGCTCCCCAACTCAGCACCACAAGTAAAGTTGCTTCATACAGAGTAAATCACCAGAGACTCCCTGAAGACCAACTGCTACCCAAGCAGCCCCACCACGACCTGCACAGCAAATTTATCACACAGGCCGGAGCCGGATTTTCACATGCTCCACCATTGCTGGTTTATATTGACTTTATCTAAACAAGCAGGGACATAAGAGCAGCAACAGAGATGCCCCCCACCGGTTTTTTCTTCCTTATTTCTATTTTTGCTGTAAATACGTGTTTGGAAACCTGGAGAAACGACAACTCGGCCGAAGAAAGTAGTAAGGGAACAAATACAAGAAAGGAAAGAGACAATTTCTTAAGAGCGCCTTTCATCGGTTCTCTCCGACTACCGCCCAAGAAAGAACCATCTAAAGAAGAAGCCGACCGCCATGGGTCGATAACACAGGGCGAAAAGACTTTGCCTATGCCTTCCATGAACTCAGGCAATCAAGGGTGATGTATTGATCGTAAAGCAACACGAGCCTATACCGGCAGTTTCGACAGACGGACTGAGAGCACCACCCGACCATACCCTCCCTGATGAATATGGCCCCTGTCGGAGTGAATTACGGACTATTATATCCACCTCATATACAACTAGACACGCAAGTTTCACCCTGTGTTGTGTATTTATGCATATTTATGTTTACTTCCTTATTAACGGGGAGGGAGCAGCTCAAGCGGTAGGGGCAGTAGACCCAGGAAAAGATTGCCAACCACACACCCCCTCATCCCCACCCCACCCATATTGGAAGCGGTATACCATCAAGACTTAGTGGATAGGGCCACCCAACTTAAGGGGACATAGGAACCGGCAGGGCCGGAGAGTAATCAACACACCACAATGTGGAAGAATCATCCCCTCATTATTTCGAGTCACACCAGTACACTTGGGTTAGGGGGTAGCTTGGGTAGTCACAGGGGGGAATCCCACATATACTATACCTTTATGTAAAACACTCAGTGGGGGCGAACAGAGACAGGAAGATTAGGCAGCCCCATAGGATTGATAAGGGGTGGATGCCCTAAATTATGTATTTTCCTTATTTTTCTCGCTCTCGCTCTAAACCTGATTACGTTAAAACTTCTTAAGTTAATATTTGTTGTATATATTGTTGTTTATACATGCTACACGTGACGGGACACATAGACGACCCGACTTTCGTACACAGGTATGACCAGGGAACGGGTGACAAATAACAGTACTATAAGGACCGACACCGGGGTGCTCGGCGATTGATTGCCCCCTCCGCGCTAACACTTGGTACCGCGGGGCGGGTAGTCACCCCCCGAGACACCCGGCACTAGTTGATAAGACCGGGGCACTTTCCCGGAGTTTTCTCCGACTACCTCCCCCCCCCCCCTCCTCAAACTACCTTCCCCTACTCCCCCCCCCCCCCCCCATCCTTCCACCTATCCACCCCCCATCCCCCTTCCAGCCCGACCCCCGTCCGGGCTCGAGTCTGGTGGGCCCATCGGGTGATTCCCGGGGAACAGCAGGGCTCGAGAGGGGCGCCCGGCGGCGGGGCATAGTCTTGCTGCACTAGCGACTCAAGGTAACCTCAAAGGCTCCACAACATGGCGACGTTAAAATTTACCTCCCTTAATGTAAACGGGTTAAACACACCGACCAAAAGACGCTTGCTAATGAGGGAACTGAAAAGACAAAAGACGGACATAGCTTTCGTACAAGAATCCCACCTCCTGCGCTCAGCCCGGATCCAGTTGAAAGACCATATATACACCAGGGTGTATTCCTCCAGGGCCCTAGTAAAAAAGAATGGTGTAGAAATCCTCCTACACAAAAATTGCCCCTTCATAGTACAATCGACAAAAGCGGACACGTCGGGAAGATATCTAATCGTCTCAGGGACGATCCATGCTACCACATACCACCTCATCAACATTTATGCACCCAATCAGCCGGACCCAGGTTTCTGGGACCAAATACAGGCTTTAACCCAGGCCCTGTCATACGGCATCGTAATCCTAGGGGGCGACATGAACGCCACTTACTGCCCAACAGTGGACCGCAGCACCCCTACTGGGGGACAGAGGGCGCAAAGCACGAGGGGACAGGACAAACTCCTAACACAATTCATACAGCAGGCAACACTATTTGACCCCTGGAGGCTGCGGAACCCAGGAGTGAAAGATTACACGTTCTTCTCGGCCGCACACTCCACATACTCTCGCATTGACATGTTCCTGGTGAACCAAACCGGGATCCCGTGGGTGCAAACTGCACATATTAACCTCATCACTTGGTCGGATCATGCCGACGTAGAACTCACCCTCAGGATCCCGGGACCCAAACCGCCATGGAAATGGCGACTTAACAGCACACTCTTAAAAGACCCAGAGACAGAGACGCACCTTAGGGAGGAAATTCTGACTTACTTTAGAGAGAACGATCACCCTGAGCTGACCCAATCCACGATATGGGCCGCACATAAGGCGGTACTGAGAGGCACCCTAATAAAAATAGCTACCCGCAGAAAGAAACAGAGAGCTGAAACCCTCTTCGGGCTCCAAAAGGCGCTGAGGGGGGCAGAGGCCAAACATAAACAAGACCCCACACCTCAGGGACTACATGACCTCAGGGAGCTTCGACATAAAATCAGGTCAATAGCAGTAGAGGATCTGGGGAAAGACTTAGTTCGCAAAAAACGCTTCTACTACGAACGCTCTAATAAGATGGACACCTTGCTAGCTAGGGCGCTGAACCCCAAGCCCACCTACCATACCATTTCGGCCATTAAAAATAAACAGGGTCGAATAACCCAACACCCAGAGGAGATTAATCAGATATTCACAGATTTCTTTGCAAACATCTACAACCACTCACCAACACTCAACAGCGACAACGCGGACCATATAAAAGAAGTAGCAGACTACGTAGTTAAGACTAACATACCGAGACTAGCCCCGGAAGCTCTACACACCTTAGGGACCCCAATAGATGAGGAGGAAATTGATAAGGCGATCACAGACCTTAAGGGCAACAAGGCCCCAGGACCAGATGGCTTTGATGGCTCCTACTATAAGATCTTTAGGGACGCATTGACGCCCAACCTAGTGAAAATGTATGCAGAATGGATGGAGGGTGGGTGCCCCAATCCAGACATGCTCACGGCTGACATAGCGCTTATACCTAAACCAGGGAGAGACCCAATCGAACCCTCCAACTACAGGCCCATTTCCCTGATTAACTTTGACGTTAAGATCTTCGCGAAGATCTTGGCCACAAGACTTAACCAACTCCTAGGCACGCTAGTCCACCCGGACCAGGTTGGTTTTGTGCCAACAAGACAATTGTATGAAAACACCAGGAGGGGGGCAGACATCATATGGTGGGCGACGAGATCTCGAACGCCTTCTCTGATCCTTTCCCTGGACGCGGAGAAGGCGTTCGATAGAGTGCAATGGCACTACCTATTTGCGCTTCTCGAACAATTACGGATGCCAGAAACCTTCATAAAGGGCATTAAAGCCCTTTATGCCCAACCGAGGGCGCAAACCAAGGTACCGGGAGCGACCCCGACCCCGTTCACGACAACCAACGGCACGAGACAGGGCTGCCCCCTCTCCCCCCTACTCTTTGTCCTCTCGCTGGAACCTCTCCTGCAGAGGATAAGAGAGGATGAGAACATCTCGGGCATACAGGTGGGAGGGGAGGAGTTCAAAGTGTCTGCATATGCGGATGACGTCCTGGTCACACTAACCGAACCCGCTCAATCCCTGCCTCGACTGGTGACGATACTGGAAGAGTATGGAAGCGTCTCGGGCTACAAAATTAATCTAGATAAAACGGTAGCCATGCCTATAGAAATGGACAAGGCAGGGACGGACAACATAAAAAACACCTACCCCTTCAAACTCACACGATCAGACTTCAAATACCTTGGTGTAAAACTCACGGCAGACCCTGAGAGGCTATTCAGCGCCAATTACACGCCCACCATCCAGGCGCTCTGTAGGGACCTAGAAAAATGGCACGAAAAGCCCATATCGTGGATTGGTAGGATGCATGCAGTCAAAATGACGCTGCTCCCACGTATTTTGTTCCTATTTCAAGCCCTTCCAACTAAAGTCACCAAACAAAATCTACAAGTACTACAAACACACATAGACAATTTCATATGGGCACAAAAAAGACACAGGATAGCTCGACAGACTCTATATCGACCTAAAACGAAAGGTGGACTGGGACTCCCGAACCTCTATCACTACTACCTCGCAGCCCAACTGGCCCAGATAGTAGCATGGCATACACCGGAGGGCACACATAGATGGGTCGACCTCGAGACTAAACTAATGCACACTGACCTCCCTCAATTTTGGATATGGGTACCAAAACAGGACCGACCTTCACTGCAAACATCTTGCCCAGCGATCCTCAACTCCGTAAGGATCTGGGACTTAACTGCCACCAAATTCGCCCTGACACACACACCCTCACCGCTGACTCCGTACTTACGGAACAAAGCGTTTGGGCCCGGGCTGAGCGCACGAGACTTCAGGGGGTTAGAAAGCACAGGAATGCAAAGATATAAACATATGTACATAGGGGATTCCTTCAAATCCTTTGAAACCCTGCAAACTACAGCACCCCTAACGACCAAGGACGTCTTCCGCCACATGCAGTTACGTGACTTTGCCAGACTCCCAAACATAAAGAAAGCAGCCCAGACCCCTATGACATTTTACGAACGACTATGCGACGCCGAAACAATCCAAAAAGGGATGATCACCACAATTTATGCCCAGCTCAGTGCCCCAGACAGAGGAACCGCAGACCCAAATTACATACACCAGTGGGAAACTGATTTAGGGGGAACAATAGAAGGAGAGGACTGGGTAGACATATGGGAGGCAACAGCAAAGACGTCCATCTGTGTGCTTCAACAGGAGCAAGCATATAAGATGCTCATGAGGTGGTACACCACACCTGCTCAACTCTATAGAATGGGAAAAACAACGACAGACACATGTTGGAAAGGATGCGGGGGCAAAGGCACCTTCATCCACATGTGGTGGGAATGCCCAGAGGTGACTAAATTCTGGAAAAGTACCCAAACACTACTTCAAGAGGTCCTAGCACGACACATAGATCTAGATCCCTGGGCGATCCTCCTATCCAGACCCTATGACTGCCTTTCTAAAAAAGAACAACGACTACTAAATAAACTTACGCTGGCGGCTAGAAGGGCACTGGCACAAAAATGGCTACAGCCCACGGTCCCTACTGACACCGACGTAATAGTCAAAATTAAAGACACTTATCTGATGGATAAACTGACTGCTCAAGTCAGACATACAGAAAAATCATTCCAAAAAATCTGGCAACCATGGGAAATCTACGCCAATGAATAATTCCAAAACAACCGAGAGCCGCGGGTTGCGGCCCGGCGTGCTTCCGCCTACCGGGCGCCCCAACGGGCACAGTACCTCCACCTCCCATTTCCTCCCCCCCCCCCCCCCCTCTCACCCGTAACTCCCAACCTACCCTATCCTACCCCCTTCCAGAATGACTGATCAGTACCTCAGAGGGCTTGACATACCAGACAAGTAAGACTACCTCCACTAGGTAGAATAATGCACTACGACGCAAAAGGCGAAAAGTAACTGTGTTAGTATACAAAGCACTACCTAGCAAACACAGAAACTCCACGCCCACCAACAGATTGCCAGACCCAAATATAAATAACTGGTAAACATGTTACGAAATGTAGTACTGAACTTTATTAACCATGTTAATAGACACTTAGTTTTATTTTTTCCTTGTTTCATTTTGATACTTGGGCTTCCAACGCCCGGATTCTGGAAAACCAGCGCCGAGCGGCATAACCCTTTACACTCATGTATAATGACACGATATACATCTTGTTAAAACACTGTATTACATGTACATGAAAGACCCCTGCGTGGGTCATATACTGTATTTTTTGATGCCGCTGCGGATGCTGGAACAAAAATAAAGAATTTAAAAAAAAAAAAAAGAAGGTACCAGGGAGAGTGACATGACCCAAGAATGGTGGTTAAAGAAATGAGAGAAAGTGACATTACTCAGGAAAGGTGGTCAGAAGGTACCAGAGAGAGTGACATGACCCAAGAATGGTGGTTAAAGAAATGAGGGAAAGTGTCATGACTCAGGAAAGGTGGTTAGAAGGTACAATAGAGAGTGACATGACCCAAGAATAGTGGTTAAAGAAATGAGAGAAAGTGTCATGACTCAGGAAGCTCAGGAGGTATGAGATAGAGAGAATAACAGTAAAGATGGATTTAAAGTATGAGAGTGGCAGGATGGAGTAAAGGAGGCTCTCAATTGTATTAGAAAGAGATAAACAAGGCTGTAGAAAGGAGGATCAAAGGTACAATAGAGAGTCAGAAGGACTGATGAAAGGAGAGTCAAAGGTAAAGGAAAGCAACAGTAGTGAGGAAAGGATGCTTAACCCCTTAAGGACACATGACATGTGTGACATGTCATGATTCCCTTTTATTCCAGAAGTTTGGTCCTTAAGGGGTTAAAGATGGAGAGATGATACATTAAAAAGTAAAAGAAGGAGAAAGGCAAGCGAGAGCGCAGTGCAGGGGACAGAGAGTGATAGTAAGTCTAATACAAAATGGTGTGTGCATGGAGTGCCAAGTTTAATGCCTCATTACTTTTGATATAACTTGTCTGATTATAATAATGATGTCTTATTTGTTAAGGAGGATAAATTCGGTAGAACATACTGATAAAGAAAGACTGGTAAAAGTCCAGGATTGGGGTTAACAGTGGAAACAGGACTTTAGCAAAATAAAGGTTGCTTGAGATTAAGTATGTAAATAGTTACACTACTAATATTTTTTAAAAAAATAATAATAATGAAGTCAAGGAAAGGTCAAATTTTGCTTCCCCAGGCTGTGGTAAACTGAAGATAAATTACTGCATTAATGAAACTGCTGGGTTGATTCAAGTGGGAAAGTTAGTGGTTAATGATGAAATTACAAAATGAGTCATTGCTTCCCATCTTATTAGGAAATACTTATGGCTGACTTATCTCTCGATGTATCATGACTTCCGCCGTCAATATTTTAATAAGTAAAAGTATGCTGAAGCCAAACATTATCTCGGAAGATATTAGTGGTTTCAGTGAACATTACCTATTCAGTTAGATTTTTATCTTGTTGTAACCAATATTCTCTGCGGAGCATAGGGTGTGTGGGTTTAAGATGTCAAATGGGGATGGTGTGAAAGTGAATGACACAATGTTGTATACATTACTCCCACTCCTCCTAGGATGTAAGCTCATTGAGTAGGGACCTCAACCCCTATGTTCCTGTGCGTCCAACTAATCTGGTTACAATTACGTTTTTGTTAGTTCACCCATTGTACAGCGCTATGGAATTTGTTGGTGCTATATAAAAAAATTATATGTTTCTAGGCCTATATGACTATCTTATATATAAAAAATAATTCTCTTTTTTTTTTTTACTGTGATTATGAATAATGTACCCTGGTATAAAGAACTCTAATTACTGCAGAATTTCAAAGCATGCACTTTTTTTCACGATAGAAAGACATGTCTGTAAATGGTGTCCATGTAAATATATAAACAATGCACCCAATGCAACAACAAAATTAAGGGGAAAAAAAAAAAAAGTCTTTCACTTATATTCAACTTTTATTTAATGAGCGGAGTTCACCAGCGGTTTGAGAAGAAGAGACTTGCGGCATTCCCTGGCCAGAAGGATCAACACATTGTCAGCAGTGAGAAACCCGGTGGGCTAGTGGCATGTCACTGCTTGTTGGAGTGCAGGAGTGGTCTGCAGGACACTATACCGTAAAAAACTAGTAACGCTTTAATTAACTTTACATTTTAATTGCCTAATTAACAGATTCTTATACCTCATTAGCAACAATTATAACATGCCTGACTACAGCATGAAGTGTATTTATAGAACACATTGTAGCCTACTGAACCTGGAAGGGTACAAACCCCACATTTTTGGAACATGGAAAACATACCATATAACACATGATACACTATAAAGTAGAATACTTTAGCTAAATGGCTGATTATTTGCCAAACAACTGTGTATAATAATTGTATATAATATTTGAGTTTAAGATACGTGAAATTAAAATTACCCATTTGACAAACCCTTTTTGGGCATTATTCCCCTATCTTGTCCAGAACCTTGCTCTCTTCCCAATATATATATATATATATATATATATATATTGGAGGTACAACTCAGTGCCAGTGATCTATCAATGTTCTGACAACTAAAGCAGTTTATTGTACCAGCTTGATAATCCTTGTTTAGTTTACAAGGTACTATCATGCAATCTTGCATTGGGCAATTGGACTGCACTACTGTCTGTAAATACAATTGCTTTACTGTTAGGAATGGGCACTCAGACTACTTTGGAGACCCCATTAACCCTGGTCTTTGGTGAATGTAGGTCCTCAGTTATTGCTGTAAGATAACAGAACTGAGATAACTCAATCCTGGTCTCCGAGCTACAAACATGGGAGGAAGTCATAAAATAAAGTGTTTAACAAGAGCAACATTCATCACAACCAATGATAACAAGTTATCTGGAGTCAGACAGTCACACTTCAAAATAAAAATATTATGTAAGCACCCTAATCAAACAACAGTGTAAAGTAATAAAATATAGGTATCTAAAGCAAGGTACAAAAAAAATACATGCATACATACATATCTGTCTGTGTCTGTCTTAGGAAAAGATGCAAAGCCAGCGAACCACTCATTGACAGCTGATTCATTGTTAATGCAAATCATCAGCATTAAGTTGGTTACTGGTTTGCTATTGATTTACTGCTTGGTAGTGCTTGGGAAGTGGGTTCACTGGCTTTGCTTCTTTTCCTACGTTGTGTTTCAAAGCTGTTTTATACAGCAAACACAGACTCAAAGGAATCCATGTTTAAAATGGAATGAGGCAAACCTGTTATTCTTTGTGAAACTAATTTGCATATGCCTGCCCAGAATCCTTTGCGTTAGTAACATCACTGCAAATTTGTGATTCTGTGGGAAAAGCAAGTCTTATGGCTTGACTGGTGTGCAGATTTTTGTTCAACATTGTATTGACTATCCACAGACTTCAGATGGAAGGGGTTTTCAATCACAAGTTTTCCCCCACCCTAACCTTTTTGGTTTGTGCTTCATATATAGTTTATACTTTGTGTACGTACAAAGTATTTTTATTTGGAAGTTTGACTCTCTGACTCCAGAGCACTTGTTATTAGTTGTGATGAATGTTGCTCTTGTTTATATATACTCTCACACACACACACACACTAAAGGGCTCTACCTCAAATAATGCCTAGGTATAAATTGTTGCTGTGTGTACACAAGGCCAAACATTTGTTTCACTCAAAGGACTTTGAAAAAAACAAACTGAATTTTATTCCACGTAAGTTATAGTGACCATTACATTCTCACCTATGTGCAATAAAATTCACTTACTTTTTTTTGTTTTAGGAGTGCAGTATAATAGTGGTGTATTTGTGTAATCACAGTTAAAAGATAAATGGCAAATCTAAATTATTTTAGTATTCCATTAAAAAAACAAACCGTGCCTTAGGACTTAATATTGCATTAGTTGTACTGCATCTATTAAGAATGCTGACAATATCCGTACAATTTTTGAAGCGGTAGTAGAACACAGCTATGTACTAATGGAGCATAATGTGCACATCGGAAGAATTAATTCTAAACTTCCCATCTGCGATCCTTCGTGTGCAGTTACTGCCCCCCGTGGGGTTTTATCCCAGGCTAACCACGGTTCATGATAATCTAATTTTCAATCTTGCTTACGTAAGAGAGTTCAGGATTTCTCATTTACAACCTAAAAGCAGGGAATTTTAAACCAGGTGCAATTTGCTAATCTTAGCCACATAATGCATGTGATCATGGAGTCTATTTTATACTTTTCACATGTCCTAGAAGGTACATTGAGTACATCTGAGCCAGTGCAGGTCAAAGAGATCACAGGGATTGTGTAGGGTGAAAAAACAATATAAGACAACATCTGGAAGATCAAAGGACATGGACTGTGCACTGGGTGTATTTATCTAGCCTGGGCCTGAAGAAGAAAGGGGACTGGTGGTGTTACAAAAAGTTAAATAAGACCTTAGTCTTATTTTGCTTTTTCCTTGAATATTATGCAAATAGATGTCGGATTGTGATTTATTTTATTTATTTTTTACACTAAAGTGGGCTTTATTGTCATCTGTACACTTGAATGCAACCATTTTATTCTAACAATAAAAGTTTATGGCACAAACTATACCTCTGTACATACACTTATTAAATTGCACTTGGCAGCTAACATGCATCCGAAGCTCTGTGCTGTACTGCGGATTATACAATATTGCTATGGTCTATCTATATACCAACCCCATTTTCCTTGCACAGGGGGATATAAGAAAGCAAGCACTTGAAAAAGATGGGGATGGCGGATTGTATCCGATTCGGACCATATTGATGGTGGGAGGTTTTTTTACATTATTGTACACATGTGGAAATAATAATTTGTTTTCTTAGGATATATAAAGCTTTTTATGAGCATTTGAAATTAAACCTTCACTTGAGGAAGACCCATTTCTGGTTGAAACGTGTTGTGCTACTATTTTATTTGTTTTATACTATATGTATTAATAAATACCACTATACTCACCTTGAACTTCTGAGTTCCTGATTTCAACAGTACTGAATTACTGGAGTATCTTTTACTGGAGAATATATCCTGTGCCTCTGTGAGGACATGATGCCTTATAAGTACAGAGCCAACTTCTATTCAATTTCTATTAAATTGTGAGTGTTCTAAGTTTTAACACATTTACATTTCCTACTTATATAGAGTACACTATGTTGTGTCCTGTGTTTATTTTATACAGGATATAATTTTACGCCAGAAAACGGTATCTACATCACCTCCTGAATCCAGGAGGATTCTCTCTACGACATACTGGCTTGTGGTGGCTTCAACCATCTCTGCTTGGATAAGGAATCTACCCCTGCGACAAAACCAGACATAAAAGCTTTCCTAAAACACATCCAATCATTATTTTCTACTTCTCTCAATGTAATCCAGCTGAGGTACCTCAGGATGTACTGACCAAGTTTCAAGCGAAAATTCAATAAAGTCTGTCTCATGCAAGCTGTTCGAACCTCAGGAGCGGTATGTTACAAAAGGTATCAACTTAATCTGCAATCTGCCTCTATGGATCCTTGTAGTCTATAAGCCTAGCATGGGGGCCTCCTGGGTGGTTCCCTGTTTTTCTTGTGGTGTATAATGCGGGATTGGCAGACATACCTGTCTAATGCTTAATAGAACATTGTTCACCTCCTTCTAAGATGGCACTTTAATGTTAACTTAGCCCTGCCTCCGAGGCCATTAAAGCGACAGTTTACTACCTAAAACGGTATACATACATGTTTTCATTGCTCGTGAGATGTACTGATAGGTTGTATACTTGAAATACGTACTGTACCACTCATTTCTGTTTCAATAAAAAAAAAAATGTGAATTAAAAAACAAAAACAAAAAAGAAACAAAGAAACAAAACCTTAGACACACTTGTTGCAATTATATTTAGATTGTTCCCAATTTGCAATGTTTTGCATTTAGTGAATATTTTCCTATATTCACTAAATGCCAAACATTGTTATACAGGGGAATATTCACTAAATGCAAAACATTGTTATATAGGGGAATATTCACTAACTGCCAAACATTGTTATATAGGGGAATATTCACTAACTGCCAAACATTGTTATATAGGGGAATATTCACTAACTGCCAAACATTGTTATATAGGGGAATATAACAATGTTTGGCATTTAGTGAATATTCTCCTATATAACAATGTTTGGCATTTAGTGAATATTCCGCTATATAACAATGTTTTGCATTTAGTGAATATTCCCCTATATAACAATGTTTGGCATTTAGTGAATATTCCGCTATATAATAATGTTTTGCATTTAGTGAATATTCCCCTATATAACAATGTTTGGCATTTAGTGAATATTCCGCTATATAATAATGTTTTGCATTTAGTGAATATTCCCCTATATAACAATGTTTGGCATTTAGTGAATATTCCGCTATATAACAATGTTTTGCATTTAGTGAATATTCCCCTATATAACAATGTTTGGCATTTAGTGAATATTCCCCTATATAACAATGGCATTTAGTGAATATTCCCCTATATTCACTAAATGCAAAACATTGTTATACAGGGGTATATTCACTAAATACCAAACATTGTTATATAGAGGAATAAAAATAATGAGGGGGGTGACCTACTGTCCCCCCCCCCGGCCCCCACCCCTGAGCGGTGGGTGGGGGCCCTAAAAAAAACAAAAAGGGGGGGACCTACTGTCCCCCCCTCAGCCCCCACATGAGAACGGTGGGTGGGGGCCCTACCATCCTCCCCCCTGGCCCCCACCCCTGCGCGGTGGGTGGGGGCCATAAATCACAATGGGGGGGACCTACTGTCCTCCCCCCACCCCCGCCCCTGCGCGGTGGGTGGGGGCCATAAAAATAATGAGGGGGGGACCTACTGTCCTCCCCCCCGGCCCCCACCCCTGAGTGGTGGGTGGGGGCCCTAAATACTAATAAGGGGGGGACCTAATTTCCTCCCCCTGGTCCCCACTCTGTGTCATTTTACACAGCGTGGGAAAGTTCTTTGGAATTTTCCCATGCTGTGTAAAATGACAAAGAGCATTCTGATTGGATTAAACCAGCCAATCAGAGTGTTCTTAGCCTAATTGCAGGGCGTGGCAAGGCTTTATAAGCCTTCCCCCGCCCTGCAGAGCTCAGTCTGCGCGGAGCCCTCCATGGGTAAAGATGGACTATTTTTTTTTGCGCTCTTTTTTTTTTTTTTTTATTGCGTCGGTTATTATGTTTTTTTATTTGGCCTTTTTTGGGGCTGAAAAACGAAGATTTTAGAAGAAAGAAAACATTGAATGGTAAGTTGTTTTTTTCTAAAAATTTTTATAGGTTCTTAGTTAAAGGTCCCCCCCTCATTATTTTTAGGGTGAGGGGGGGTAGGTAGGGGGATAATTTTTTTTGGGGGGGGGGAGAGGGGGTGACTAGGGTCCCCCCCATTTGTGTTTAGGGCCCCCACCCGCCCCCCCTTATTGTTTTTTTTAGGGGTCAGAGAGGGGGAGGACAGTAGGTCCCCCCCTCATTATCTTTATGGCCTCCACCCGCCGCAGAAGGGTGGGGGCCTGGGGGGGGGGAGGAGAGTAGGTCTCCCCCCCCCCCTCAATCACTATTGTGGCCAGAAAGAGTCCCTGTTGGTTTTAAAATTTGCCTGCCTATTGAAGTCTATGGTGGTTCGTGAACATTTGCGGAAATTCGCCTTCGCGGTTCGCGAACCGAAAATTTTATGTTCGCGACATCACTATTTAGCAAGCAGTAACTTAATAAAAAAATGAATTACATATGCTGCTCTAAATTAAAGGTGAACCCAGTCTTCCAATGTTTTCTACAAACAATCCAAATGACCCATTGAATTAGGTCACTGTTTATAGGTCAATGTCATAAAACTGCACTCTTAGATGAAAGTCATACAACACTTGTGTAACTAAATATCAGAACCATGGTCTGAAAACTAGACCTTTGTTCCAGTTTCCCTTTTTAACATGCAATTCTTTTATGCATAGTGGCAGTGCTGTAATTAAGACTTGGCAAGTTTGAATCTGTCATTTTATAAATGGATCTTGGCCACACAGCCCTCTGGGGATGAACTTTACATTTGCGGTAGCTGAGCACGCTCTCCTGAATTGACCTTGGTGACACAAGCAATCAGAATTAAGAGAAAGCGTATACGCACCCTTCTATTTACATATAGAACAGAGCGTTTGCTTTAACAATTTTAGCCATTGATTTTTGCGAGGCTCTTTTGTTACATAATACAAATATCCTTTAAAAAAGTTTTAAAGAGACACTAGAGGCACCCAGAACACTTCACTGCATTGAAGTGGTCTGGGTGCACGGTCCCTGTCCCCTTAACCATGCAGCTGCAAACATTGCAGTCTTGCAGGGTTAAGGCTGCTTCTAATGGCTACCACACAGCAACTACAGGTGCATCCTTCAGTTCCATAGGGTTTGACACCATGAAAGGATGAGGGATATCCTTATGTGAACGTTTAGCATCTTTAAAGCATTGAGACAATTCTTTTCTATGGGTAACATCTAAGGCATGCGCATAAGGTCCCCGAATCAACGTCCGTGGAGGAGGAGCTCAACCCAGTGCCGATGGACATCGGTGCTGGAATCAGGTAATTGAAAACAGGATTTTTAACACATTATTTTCTGTCAGGGGTGGCAGACGTCATTACAGTTTTAGGAATACAGTTTTGAATTCCTAACATTATAGTGTTGCTTTAACAAAGCCGTGTATTTTATAAATCGTGGACTTGCACAAACACTAAGCTTGTTGATGCCAATAATTGAATGACTTCGGATTACTTTTTGACTAGTACACAACAACATATGACTCTGGGTTTAGACTGACCCCTTCGGTATGATTTATTCCCTATAGTGTATAGTGATAATCTATGCTTTGGGATGTAGGGAGATATGGACAGATGTTTCAGCAGGAAATAGAACTGCTGGGGAATAGGAAAGATGACTTACAAAAGTGTTTTTGTCACAAGGTGTGAATGGATTGCCACCTTTGAATTCAGTGGTGAAAATGAGATCTCTCTGGATCTATTTTTTCATTATTATATTATTCATATTTGGAAGGTGTTTAGAAATCTGCTAATTGCTATAAGCAAGATGTAAACACATTTCCATTGTTTTTAACTGGTCCCTAAAGCTGGTGATATAAACATGTCAATTACGGATGATATAAAAAAAAAAAAAAACTAAAATAATAGCAATGGTCTTTTGTGTAACACAAAGTGAGCAACAGATAATTGGCTATAAACCATTATGCACATTGATCATCATCCCATCTTCTGTCAATTTCATCCAAACATCTATTTCCACAAATGTATCACTCGTGCTTTAAGCCTTTCTCCTCTGCCATTGTTTACAAGCTTTTTACAGCATCCTGTCTACATGCGGTTGACTCACATTTGTCATTAGGCAAAAACTTCACGACTTGCGGATTTAATGAATAAAATATAGAGCAGACATATTAGGCTAAATTGGACTGAAGTTAGTAGAATACTGAACAAATAAAACTAAAAAAAAATAGATTTTTGCAGCCCTCCTACCCCAAGTCACCCTTTAGAAGTAGGTATAAGTTAAATTGGTGACAAACTTACCATGTCAACTATTACATCTTAATTTTAGATGCTATTGATCTGAAAGAAATGTCTCATTCTATTGAAAATATGTGTCAATACTTTACTTGTACCTTGTTCTTTATAGAAACATCATGATAAAATGTTAGTTCCATGTACATTGCTATTTTGTCACTGTATGACTTTTTTTGGAACTCTATTCTTTTTGTTATCTTGTTTTTTGTCCAACTTTGGGTTTCTCGACTTTAGTTTCTACTCATTGACCCAGAACCCACCTTTTTTATTATTGTGATTTATTGAATAGTGGTTGTTTATTTTATTTTCATCATCTTTTACCAAAAGGAAATTAGAGAATAAATTAATTTACCTTATTAGATAAAACCCAATATCATTTATTCATTAAAATAGAGAGCACTTCCCATCTGCGGGGAGTACACGTGACAATATTAATTTGCTCTTTTCATTGTATTGAAACCTGGCTAGATTTACTTATTTTATCACGTAAGTACTTTTCAACAGTTACCTTTTGGGTGAATTAAATATTAAAACTAAAAGTACGGCAACAGCCTTCAATGACAAGTTAACCATAAAAACTGCATTTCCATTTAGTAAGCATTTTGAGTGCTACATCACCAGTTTTGTCCATAAAACAAATCATGGACTGGTTTGAAGGAACCCTAACAGGTTTAGGAAGCAAACTTACAGTGGATAAATCTCTCAATATGCTTTTGAATAAATTTCAACTGTACCTTGTTGTGTTTTCTAACAGAATATCTGCACAATTTAGCATACTAATAATCTGGAGCAATTTCTGTTGGGATTGTAGAGTTCTGAATAATATGTCTGGATATTGACATTTCTCTGCCCTCAAGAACCAGAATATAACCATGTTTAAACTTTTATAAGAAAGGCAAAACACAATCCTGATCATTTGGAACAAAATGAAATCTATGTTTAAAAAAGATTTACAAAAAAAAGAAATGAAATCTGTGTTCACAGATATGCAATTTTGGGGTATATCCAAACACGTCACCCAAAATGGCCAATTATGAGAACTAAATAGACAAAAATAGTAGACTTTTTACTCCTTTATGTATTTCAGCAGATTACGGATATAATATAAATGTACATTCTGCTATTCTACTTTCTCTCAAGTCAAATTGTGTGATATATCTTCTGTTGTATTAAACATCACTAGCGTCCAACCTTGGTCCATGGCACTGATTGGCAGAGATTTATGGGAACTGGAGTCAGTCCAGCAACAGGAGGAGGGAATAAGTGGGACATGCGTGATCTACTGATTTTTTTTTTCTCTAAATAGAATTAAGCCTCTGTTGAAAACATATTTACAGGAGGGAAATACAGTTTTAATGTGTCTTGTTATAAATAGGGTGAGACGGGTGGAAAGTACACTATGTATATGGCCCTTTTTCCAGATGGATACATTTTATTTGCTGAATCCACCATTTCAGGGGGTTAGAAGTACTACAGCAGAAGCTCTGATTTAATTTTGCATAGAACTTGGGGAATGCAAGAAAGTGAAATGAATCATGATCTACAGAACCGTTCCAAGTTTTTAATTTATACAGCGGGTTACCAAACGTTTCAGGCTATCATTTAAAGTATATAGAGTAAAAAAAAAAGGATTATTTTAAAACACTAAAAGGTTTAGCCACAAAATATTTGGAGATATTGTATGCTAATACACATTTTACCCTCATGTTTCCAGGCCTCTTGCATTATTATTTCCCTGATCTCTTCCAATTGTCTCCTCTTCTCTAATCTCACCATCTTGCATTGCTCTCGTCAACCATTTGTCACCTTTCCATGATTTCTCCTCCTTTTTTTGCTCTATTAACATATTTTTGTCCACACTATCTTTTAAAGCAGATCTGTCACTTTTTTTTTTATGAACACATGTCCGAACCCCCCTTAGTTGCCCCATTTTTTTTTTATTTGTTAATTATGCTTCTTTTAAAGTTATGCATAAGTAAAAGTAGGGAATACTATCATCTTCAGGTTAACAAATGTTAACAAAGGATGAAGCGCCAGTCAAGCTCCACAGCCTTTGTCATTGACTGTGCTCACCTCTTTCCAGCAGCGCGTCACTTCTGGTAGTGGTGCGTCACGGGCACTCTGTGTATCTTTTCTGCTCTACGTTTGTGAATTTATTTCCAATGACTTTTGCAGTTTGGCTACTTTTATTTTACAATGTTATACTATATGCTATTTTGTTTCCTTTTTTATGTTCCCCATATGGAGCTGTGATTTCACCTCATTAATGTTTTAGTGTAAGTTACTACTATTTATATGCACTAAATCACTGTGTTTGTTGTTTTTTTAGATTGCACTTTTTAATACAATTTTTTTGCACATATATGCTGATGGATAGCACACATTTTGTCACTTGATGTGAGTGGGGCTGCATATTGCACTTTGGTATTTTATATGTTGTGCTGCAATATCACAGCCCAGTCTCTTGCAAATGCACTTTAGTTTATAATATACCTTTTATCTTTTGTTTTATTGCATTTGGAGTGTTTTGGCCTAACACACGGTATAGGTGCTGCTTTCTTTTATCTTTAAAAAAAAAAAATTTTGGGGGGGGGGTTTTGTTTATTGTTTTATGTATTGATTTGTTTTTAAGAAGCACCATTTTTTCACTTGTTTATTTAATTTTTACTCTGTGTATCTTACCACCCCCTTTAGTGTATCTTATCCCCCATTTTTCCCCATTGTGTCTTACACCCCCCTTGTGTATCTCTACATTTTCATGTGTCTCTTACTTTCCCCCAGCCATCTTGTGTGTCTCTTTCTCCCCCCAGGCCTCTTGTGTGTCAGTGTCCCTTTCCCCTCTGTATGTGTGTCATTGTCCCCATCTCTAGCCTCTCTGTGTGACATTCTCCCTTTTCCAAAACCTCTATGTGTCATTGTTTCCTTCTCAAGCCCCTCAGTGTGTGCCATTATCCCCTACCCCAGACCCTCTTTGGTCATTGTATTCTTCCCCATCCCCTCTTTGGTCATTGTCCTCTTACCCATCCCCTTCTCAGTGTCATTGTCCCCTTCCCGAGGCCATTTTGTATACTCTTCTATCATCCCCTTTTGCGCGCCTGCTTAACTCTAACTTATGTAACATGGCCGAGCGGACTGCAGTAGTGGAGCTTCTGCTTCCTCTACCCCCCCCCCCCCACCAGCAACCAAGGAGAAAAAGAATAAGAAGAGAAAGACAAAGAGAAAGGAAACGTAAATCGTCAGACCTTAAAAATCGCCGGAACTCTGTAGGGTACATGAGTCGACACCTCTGGCTCCGAAAATACATGCAGGAGATGCGGGCTCATACACCGGTAACTAAACGCGCCACCATAACTTACAATACTAGCACACAATAACAATTCTGATCCCCAGCAGGGACACAATAGAGTATTAAGAATTAAAATTGCCACCCAACACTCTAAAGAGAACAAGAGATGGCACAATGGTAGAGTTTATATCTTCTGCCAAATATATAACAAGCTCAAGAAGGATTTTATGGATCACCTTGAGACCAATATTAGTGACATCACTATGTAGCAACTGTATACCGTATGCACATTCATAGAAGTCCATAATTTGGTTGGTAGTGTTTGCCCTTCCAATCTGTTTTAATGCTTATTTATTTTTCTTATTTTTTTTGGGGGGGGGAGTTTTCAGTTTTTTCTAATATGTATTTTTTTTTATTAATTTCAGTATATATATATATATATATATATATATATATATATATATATATATATATATATATATAATAAGTAATAAATGTAGGCTCGCACTCACGGTCTGTAGATAAAATTTCTTGTTTATTTCAATTCATTAAAATATAGTTGCTGCCATCATCATCAACGTTTCAGCCACTCCTGTGGCTTTCATCAGGACCAATTCAGCATAAAAACATTTCATTTACAAATTACTGCTTATATACAGCTAACTTGATTTAAAAACAATGCTTACCACCTGTGTTCTCGAGTACCCGGCGTCTATCCCGATCCTGTGCGCATGTGCGAGCACGTCAAACCGGAAGTGGCGTGCTCGCGTCACCGGTCCGTCGCCATGGTAACCAGAAACATAAACTGATACCACGGCAACGATGTCCTGCTGCACAGCGCCCGGGTATTCACATGGTGGGAGAGTTTCAACATAAAATCACACAATCACTACACATTTCATCTCTACATGGGGCAACATTACTATACATAGCTCACTAGTTCTCAGACATTATGAGCTATATAATATAATAGGGAGGGCTTATCGATCATAGTGATCTGCTGTTCTTGAAAATCACAATACATCTCACTCTTCATATAGGTTATAGTATGAACTCTATTTTCTCTATGTGTCAAATGCTTTATATATAATATCTACTAACTTAGTGGAGATATCTATCACATAACCTGATTTCTATATGTATAAGCAGTACCATTGACTTATTCTTATTTGTTTCAATTTAAACACCAAACTTATATATCAAAGAATATATCAAAAAATATACATCAATAACTATATTATACTAAAAAGTGCTTCCTAGAGACAACTCAGTATTATTCCATACCCTGAAGAGTCTTCCAGTGTCATATATCAAAGTGCTCACACCATATCCCGACTCTATCACTTCCACTACTCATCCATATTATTTAAAGTGATACTTATTGCATTTATATACATCAAAGTGAAACCGATTGCATTTATATACATTAAAGTGATACTAATTGCCTTTATATACATTAAAGTGATACTAATTGCCTTTATATACATTAAAGTGCTCACCATCATTGATAAAGTGAAACTGTGTGCTATTTGTGAGCAATCATATGCTATCTGCCAATCTCTTATTAAAGTGATACTTCTTGCTTTTATATACATGAAAGTGTTGCTTATTGCATTTATATACATTAAAGTGCTCTTTCTCGTCCATAAAGTGAAAATCCGTGTTATTGTATACAATAAAGTGCTTACTGCCAACATATCGTGGGTATCCACCAATATCTATCTATCCACATCTCACATTAAAGTGATACTTATTGCTTTTATATACATTAAAGTGATACTCATTGCATTTATATACACTAAAGTGCCATATGTATTCGATAAAGTGAGACTACGTGTTTATATGCGCCCAACCATACATCTATACTATGTTGCCATCAAAGATAAACATATATATATTAACCCTTTAAGTCCGGAGGGCGTACTATTACGTCCTTTTAAAAGCGGCTCTAAACGCCGCCGGACGTAATAGTACGCCCTCCGGTTTTTAGTAACTTACCCGGTCGCTGGCGGTCCCACGCCGGCGATCGCGGTTCGGGGGACTCCCAGGGAGCCCCCCGCGGCACGTCCGCCCTCCAGGAGCCCTCCCGGCCATGTGAGAGTGAGGTCCTTGCGAGGACCTCACAATCACATGGCCGGTATAGCTGCCTGCTGCATTGCCAGCAGGGGGACCAACTGTAATGACAGTTGGTCCCCCTGCTGGCTGAAAATAAAATAATAAAATGTTAAAACAGTGTAAAAAAAAAAAATTATATACTTAGATCATATATATATATTATATATATATGATCTAAGTATATATATACACATATACACACATACACATACACCGTCTAGGTGTATTTTAATATTAATATATATATAATTATATATATATATATTAATATCAAATTACACGTAGACTGATACTGATTAAATATATATATAATTATTGTTATATATATATTTATAAATAATATAAAAAAAATTAATATGTAAATACGTAAAAAAATTAAATAAAAAAAATAATTAAAAATAAAATATTAAAAAATATATAGATGCCCCTGCAGGGGCGACCATACAGCAGGCGAAGTGCAGCAACATACAAACTGCTCCAGAGGAAGGTACCAATACAGACCAAGCATGGAGCCCCGTTGACCGCCCAGCAATACTGGCCTCTACATGCGCTTAAGGCCCTGAGGGACTGCCTCACAGATTTCCAGCGCTTCCCAATATCAGGAGTCGGCTGAACGTGGACTTGACATGTCCTCCTGTGCCCAAGTTACCAGACCCTCCCATGCAAATCAGGTCCCCCAAGGCTAACAATCTACCATCAGCAGGCATTGGTTAAGCACTCGCTGGCAGAGACATACAGGTCCCTTAATGCAAAGCTTTAATGCAAGGCTATGTTGTTGTTGCCTTTTTCATTTTTTTTTTTTTCTCTCTGTGTTTTACTTCCATCCCTTAACAGTCAGGATATATGCCTCTGCAGTATCTCTCTAAGGCAATGCAGATGTACAACCAGTGGAAACCGTGCTTTAATTATATTTCCTTTCCATATTAGTTTTACGGTTTTCACTGGTTTTATTACTTTGATCCAGCCTTAGTCTTCGCCAACATGTTTCCCTGTCACTTATGATAATTCAGTATGTTACCTACTGTTCATAACTAGCAAATGCCATGCCCAGGAATTATTTATGTATAAAATAAGCTATTTCTACATTCTATAAAAGTAAATACCCAGTGGTTACTATATAGCTAATCATTAACTTAATCTATGATATTAACCTGTTATTGTTTCAAGTTGTAATGTTTGACCTAACCCTGTAACACACCTTCTCAGATAAGACGATCTGACAAACTACTTGATAAGCGACAATTATATATAAAATGTGCAGAACCCTCTAATGCCTGACTATTGTAACATGATGTTTCATTACATGTCTTCCTTGCTGTTGTGGCATGATAAGCATGACTTGTTTAACCCTTGCACAAATAAAATAAAGAATTAAAAAAAAAAAAAAAAAAAAAAAAAAAAAAATATATAGATGTGTTTTATTTCGTTCTAACTGTATTCTGATATTAATATATATATATTTATATCAAAATACACTTATAACGAAATAATATATATATCTATATACATAAATATATACGTATATATCACTATATATATACCTATATATAAATAAAAATATTAAAAAAAAATATATATATATATATACGTATATATACACATATGTATATATATACATATATTAATTCTACACATATATTTATGTAATAATTTTACATAATTAGGTATCCTAATTAATTACAATTAGCGGGACCTGCCTGACCACCCATGCCGAAAGTATAGGGAATTTAATTTGCTAGCACTATATTTAACCCTATAACTTTCCAAGACACCATAAAACCTGTACATGGGGGGTACTGTTTTACTCGGGAGACTTCGCTGAACACAAATATTAGTGTTTCAAAACAGTAAAATGTATTACAACCATGATATCGCCAGTAAAAGTGACGTTTTTTGCATTTTTCACGCACAAACAGCACTTACAGGGACGATATTATTGCTGCAATACTTTTTACTGTTTTGAAACACAAATATTTGTGTTCAGCGAAGTCTCCTGAGTACAACAGTACCCCTCATGTACAGGTTTTATGGTGGTTTCAAAAATTACAGCGTCAAATATAAGGCTTGTGTTTAATTTTTTTCACATTAAAATTCGCCAGATTGCTTACGTTGCCTTTATGACCCTATGGTAGCCCAAGAATGAAAATTACCCCTATGATGGCATACCATTTGCAATAGTAGACAACCAAAGGTATTGCAAATGGGGTATGTCCAGTCTTTTTTAGTAGCCACTTAGTCACAAACACTGGCCAAAATTGGCGTTTTTTGCATTTTTCACACACAAACAAATACAAACGCTAACTTTGGCCAGTGTTTGTGACCAAATGGCTACTAAAAAAGACTGGACATCGCTTATTTGCAATACCTTGGGTCGTCTACTATTGCAAATGGTATGCCATTATGGGTGTAAATTTATTTCCTGGGCTACTATACAGTCTCAAAGGCAACGTAACCAATCTGGCGAATTTCAATTTCAAATGTAACATGCTATATTTGACCCTGTAACTTCCCAAAACACCATAAAACCTGTACATAGGGGGTACTGTTTTACACGTGAGACTTTGCTGAATACAAATATGTGTATTTTATTGCAGTAAAAGCAAACAGTATTATGACATTGACAGTTAAAATGTCATGAAGAACGAAAAAAATCAAAAAAAATCTTATTTTCTCCCATTTTTTTCATATTAAATTATGTTTCATAGCTAAATATTTGATATTAAATGAAAGCCATGTTTCCCCTGAATAAAATGATATATAATAAGGGGGGGTGCATTTAATATGAAAGAGGTGAATTACGGTTGGACAGACATATAGCGCAAATGCCAGGTTTTGTTTACGTTTTGTTTCGTTCACAACTTGTACATTTGGCTGCGGTGTTAAGGGGTTAAAACATAGCTTTACTCAAGAAGATAGTAAGCCAATCTGGCCTTATTTAAATAAAGGGGGCATATGATAATTGCTCATTTAAGCCCCTTGGTGCAACCGTATCCAGTTCATAGATCCAGAAGGCTTCCTTGCGTACCAACATATTGCCCCTGTTGCCGCTTCTTGTTGGTAAGGGAACGTGGTCGATGGCCACGAATTTTAAGGTGGTTAAGGCATGTCCATTGTCCAAAAAATGTTTGGCAACCGGCTTGTCTGTGGTTCCATCTCTGAAGGCCGTTCTGATGTTGGACCTATGTCCCCTGATTCGTTCACAAAGTTGGGTTTCCGTCTTCCCAATATAGCACAGTCCGCAGGGGCATGATAGTTTATATACAATAAACGTGGATCTACAGGTAATAGTGTACCTTATCTTGTACGTCTTATTACTGTGTGGATGCGTGAATGTGCGTGCCGGTACCATATGGCCACACGTCACGCATCCAAGACAGCGCACACTCCCTCGGGGATGAAGTCCATGGGGAGGGGGGGGAATGAAGTCTATGGGGAGGGGGGAGGGGGAATTAAGTCTATGGGGAGGGGGGAGAGAGATGAAGTCTATGGGGAGGGGGGGAGATGAAGTCTATGGGGGGGGGGGGAGATGAAGTCTATGGGGAGGGGGGGGAGATGAAGTCTATGGGGGGGGGGGAGATGAAGTCTATGGGGAGGGGGGAGATGAAGTCTATGGGGAGGGGGGAGATGAAGTCTATGGGGAGGGGGGGAGATGAAGTCTATGGGGAGGGGGGGAGATGAAGTCTATGGGGAGGGGGGGAGATGAAGTCTATGGGGAGGGGGGGAGATGAAGTCTATGGGGAGGGGGGGAGATGAAGACTATGGGGAGGGGGTGGATGAAGACTATGGGGAGGGGGTGGATGAAGACTATGGGGAGGGGGGGATGAAGACTATGGGGAGGGGGGATGAAGACTATGGGGAGGGGGGGATGAAGACTATGGGGAGGGGGGGATGAAGACTATGGGGAGGGGGGATGAAGACTATGGGGAGGGGGGGATGAAGACTATGGGGAGGGGGGGATGAAGACTATGGGGAGGGGGAGATGAAGACTATGGGGAGGGGGGATGAAGACTATGGGGAGGGGGGATGAAGACTATGGGGAGGGGGGATGAAGACTATGGGGAGGGGGTGGGTGAAGACTATGGGGAGGGGGTGGGTGAAGACTATGGGGAGGGGGTGGGTGAAAACTATGGGGAGGGGGTGGGTGAAGACTATGGGGAGGGGGTGAGTGAAGACTATGGGGAGGGGGTGGGTGAAGACTATGGGGAGGGGGTGGGTGAAGACTATGGGGAGGGGGTGGGTGAAGACTATGGGGAGGGGGTGGGTGAAGACTATGGGGAGGGGGTGGGTGAAGACTATGGGGAGGGAGTGGGTGAAGACTATGGGGAGGGGGTGGGTGAAGACTATGGGGAGGGGGTGGGTGAAGACTATGGGGAGGGGGTGGGTGAAGACTATGGGGAGGGGGTGGGTGAAGACTATGGGGAGGGGGTGGGTGAAGACTATGGGGAGGGGGTGGGTGAAGACTATGGGGAGGGGGGATGAAGACTATGGGGAGGGGGGATGAAGACTATGGGGAGGGGGGATGAAGACTATGGGGAGGGGGGATGAAGACTATGGGGAGGGGGGATGAAGACTATGGGGAGGGGGGATGAAGACTATGGGGAGGGGGGGATGAAGACTATGGGGAGGGGGGGATGAAGACTATGGGGAGGGGGGGATGAAGACTATGGGGAGGGGGTGGATGAAGACTATGGGGAGGGGGTGGATGAAGACTATGGGGAGGGGGTGGATGAAGACTATGGGGAGGGGGTGGATGAAGACTATGGGGAGGGGGTGGATGAAGACTATGGGGAGGGGGTGGATGAAGACTATGGGGAGGGGGTGGATGAAGACTATGGGGAGGGGGTGGATGAAGACTATGGGGAGGGGGTGGATGAAGACTATGGGGAGGGGGTGGATGAAGACTATGGGGAGGGGGTGGATGAAGACTATGGGGAGGGGGTGGATGAAGACTATGGGGAGGGGGTGGATGAAGACTATGGGGAGGGGGTGGATGAAGACTATGGGGAGGGGGGATGAAGACTATGGGGAGGGGGGATGAAGACTATGGGAGAGAGGAGAAGACTATGGGAGAGAGGAGAAGACTATGGGAGAGAGGAGAAGACTATGGGAGAGAGGAGAAGACTATGGGAGGGGGGGAGAAGACTATGGGAGAGAGGAGAAGACTATGGTAGGGGGGGACACTATGGGACAGTGGAGAAAAAAAATATTCTGAACAAACTTCCCCATAGTAAGAAACACTATGGGACAGTTTGTTCAGAATATTTTTTTTCTGGGTTTCTTCCTCTAAAAACTAGGTGCGTCTTATGGAGCGAAAAATACGGTAATATTGATGATAAGGACAGATTGTTCTCACTGAGTACAACAGTGAAAAACACAAAAAAATACAAGCAAGCTCATTTAGAAACATAGAATGTGACGGCAGATAAGAACCAATCGGCCTATCTAGTCTGTCCAATTTTCTAAATACTTTAATTAGTCCCTGGCATTATCTTATAGTTAGGATAGTCTTATGCCTATCCCACGCATGCTTAAACTCCTCCACCGTGTTAACCTCTACCACTTCTTCTGGGACTACTCCTGTTAACAATGATTGGTTAAATAAATCTGTTAATGTTTTTGCTAGTAGACCACTAAGCTCTTTTAATAACTTTGGGTGTATTCCATCAGGTCCCATTGACTTATTGGTCTTTAATTTGGCAGTTGAAATAGAACATCTTCCTCTGTAAACTCACATGTAACAAATCACTAATTTGTCCTTTTTCATAACTGGGCATTTAGTAATGAAATGTTAGTCATAACAATGCACAATGATGAGAAAAGTTACCTTCAGAATTAACTGGCTTGAGTTCAATCTTCAACATTCAGGTTTGTTTTTTAAGCACTCTCCACAATAAATATAAACAACCTTTAGCTCTCACCTTTGGAGTCCACATTTCAATAGAGAAAAAGGGATAACTTGTGTTCTCCTACATAGTTATGTTCCCCTATCTGTGTCACCCTGCTTTGTTATTTCCCTTGCCTGTGTTATCCCATGTGTTATCTCCTGTGTATTGTTTTCTCTTCTCTGCCTTATTCTTTCAGGGTTATTCACTAAATTATTAAAGGAACACTATAGTCACCTAAATTACTTTAGCTAAATAAAGCAGTTTTAGTGTATAGATCATTCCCCTGCAATTTCACTGCTCAATCCACTGTCATATAGGAGTTAAATCATTTTGTTTCTGTTTATGCAGCCCTAGCCACACCTCCCCTGGCTATGCTTGACAGAGCCTGCATGAAAAAAAACAACCTGGTTTCACTTTCAAACAGATGTAATTTAACTTAAATAATTGTATCTCAATCTCTAAATTGAACTTTAATCACATACAAGAGGCTCTTGCAGTGTCTAGCAAGCTTTTAACATAGCAGGGGATAAGAAAATCTTAATTAAACAGAACTTGCAATAAAGAAAGCCTAAATAGGGCTCTCTTTACAGGAAGTGTTGTTAGGGAAGGCTGTGCAAGTCACATGCAGGGAGGTGTGACTAGGGTTCATAAACAAAGGGATTTAACGCCTAAATGGCAGAGGATTGAGCAGTGAGGCTGCAGGGGCATGTTCTATACACCAAAACTGCTTCATTAAGCTAAAGTTGTTCAGTGTTGACTATAGTGTCCCTTTAAAAATCATCAGGAATTCAAACAGAATTTCAAATTTAAAGACAAAATAATAAAAATAAATAAAAATAATAATAATTAAAAAAAAAAGACAACCACTAAAAGCAAATATATGGCAAACCTACTAAATAGTGTGCCAAAATAGCCAAACTGGAAAAGGGTTACTCCAACCCCTTCTGCTTTCAGAAGTGGTCATGGTGGAAACACTGGAACACTGCAGATCCAGAGTTATTGACACTTGTGTGCTGGGGCAAGCTGAACCTGGGCACAAGTGATTTATGCAGCCCAGAACTCTGTTCTGGGTTGCCTAATGTCAATTATTTGCATATTTTACATTAGCCCGCACTGCATGCTGGCCATAGATGTAGTTTTACACCCAACCTCCTATAGACTGTATGCTCGATTGAGCAGGGTCCTCTTCAACCTATTCTTCCCGTAAGTTTTTTGTAATTGTCCTATTTATAGTTAAATCCCCCCTCTCATAATATTGTAAAGCGCTACGGAATCGGTTGGCGCTATATAAATGGCAATAATAATAATAATCTGCTTCTCAGTTCAGGCAAAGCCTGAGTCTCTCCTCCCTATCCTATTCAGTATTTTCCTTCCCCTGTCATTCCTTCTCTACTTGCCTCCCACCCTTTCTTCTTCATCTTGCCTGTTCAGGGCGTGAACATGTGCTTTGAGCCAGTAGAATAGTCAAATCAAAGGTTTTTCTATGAGATCCTTTTGAGTAGTCCGCCGCACGGTTCCTGTGATGTCAGACATGGGCAGCCCCGGCACTTAATTAAGGAAAGTAAAACTTATTTTAAAAAGCTTTTTGAGCGGTGACTTGAAGAATAATGCCAATAGTGCATTATTATAAGAAAATTTTTCAAAAAGGAGTTGGAGGAACTGTTTTAGAAGCCCTTACATTGAATATTCACCCTGTTGTCTGCACTTACAAGAGGAAGTGGCATAACCCTGTGCAGAGGATGTGCTATACTGTGCATTGTCCACATTTGAAAAATATATGCTTTGACAGGGGAAAATTGCATTTGTTTGATGCTATAGACCAGAGCTTCCTGAAAATGAAACAGTCACAGTAAACCAATCAGTCGGTATTTCAAGGTAAAAAAGTGAATCCCTAACTTGGAACTGTATGTACAGATTCACACAGTGGTGGTACACTTTTGTTAAATGTGACTTCTTAACAGAAAAAAAAATGAAGGCCTGGGCTCGAGGTGAGGGGAAACTCTAGCGCAACAAACCCGCCCTCTATGCATTTTGGCCATCTACTTAGAGTGCCTGTTCTTCCTTTTAATTTTTCTGAGTACCGTACCCAGTTGTATCTTACCACAACTTACAAGCCTGTCAGCGCTAACCCCAGAGGCTATACTTTCCACAATTCCAGCTGGCAAATCGATTTATTCCTATTCCTTTTCCTATTCCAAGCATGCTACCTCGCTGTTTGTTTATATCTGAACAGGCAGAGATGTACCTGGTCTGTTTTCCCTTCATAACTTTTCCCTTCTCTGTTCCATATATTGTCTATATTACATATACTAAAAATGTGCAGTTTCTCTGAATGCCATGTTAATATGTCATACTATCTGTTACCACTATGCTTGTTTTTGTTGTCGTGGCATCTCAAGCTTATTTGTTACTTTATTTTCTATGTGCATATGATATTTTAAAAAAATAAAAAAATAATAATATACATGTTTCTTTTGGTAAATTGTACTGTTTCTGTAGGAATACAATTTAAAATTATTAGGTAGTAAAATGCTAAAAACTGGCCCGGTCTCCAGTATGCACTCAATGTAAGACTACATTGGTTTTCAGAGGGTTAATACTATACATTCTTTCACTAAACCAAACCTCATGAATATGTTTTATTTAGTCTGTATGCTGAATAAAGCACTCTATAAATAAAATCATGTCAAAGATTGCATTGTATATGGTATGAAACCAGTTAAGGGAAATATCAGTTCTCAAGAAAATGTGCTTCAGGGGAAATATAGCGTTTCATTTTCATTAAGCGTTTAATCACAACAGTCCCAGCCTCCGGGTAGCACTTTATTAAAAAATAAAAAGGTGTCTCGCCATTTGGGCAGGGATAATAATAAAGAAAAGCCATGCCTAATTTAATATTAAATAGCAGATCTGTTTCTATGCTTTTCATTTTGTTTAAACATTCAGTCTTTCCCATTACTGTAGCTGCAAGGAATCTGTCAAAGACAATACGAAAAACCTTTTCATATAAGACGGTAGACACATTCAATTAGCTGGCAATTAAATATATCATTTTGATTCTTCAAAATACTTTTATTCTATATGTAGAAAATCTAAATCTAACGTCGTAGGCGCATATTTTAAAAGAAATTCTAATATTAACTGTTAAACGATGATTCATGGGTAATCTTACATTACATGGGAATTTTTCTAGCACCATAAACGTATCCTCTCAAAACCACAAATTTGGCCTTTTTTGAACTATTACCTCAAAATGCTCATTATCAGACCTCTCAGCTGACACATACCGCTACTTGTCTATCAGTTTAATTAGATTCACTGAAACTTGCCACATGTCCTAGACCTAGAGGAACAGTCTTGATTAACCTGTGATGACACACCATTCATCCACTACTAGCACAGCTAGAGGCTCACAATATGTGATTTTCCTTCCAAAGTGGGTCACTCTAACTACATAAAATTTAATGTAGCTAAAAGATAAATAAAAAAAATAACTAATAATAAACACTTTGGTGCACCCGATCCTATGCAGTTTTTCCTAGGGATATGATTCACACACTCTGAAACCAAGATCAGAAATTGATACAGGGTAATTAGTATATGTGCATGTAAGATGCCGTTTGTATGACCAATACAACGGATAGCTTCAGTTTACATTCACAAGCCTTTCCTATGTACATTAAAAATTAGATACCAATAGGACAATTACAACAAAACATACAGGAAAGATAGGTCGAAGAGGACACTGCGCAAACGAGCTTACAGTCTATAGGAGGTGGGGTATAAAACACAAATAACTGCATTATACCTAAGACTCATCATTGATTATTATCAGATTATCATTTATTACCATATTATAGTGGAGCAGAGACCTAGAGTAATATAATACATGGCTGCTTCAAATATGGGGAATTTAATGTGATAACATCAGCGTGAAGTAAGCACTATCGACAGGGGGGAATTACACACTTAAAACAGTTCCCTCCTGTGTTGGGACACACACTGTGCTTGGTTTCATTTGAGAACCAAATTAATTTAAATGGAATTCCAAATACTGTAACACTGTAAAGCTTTGGAATTATGAGGGAATCCATACCCTGAAGGTCTTACCCACAGAGCATGACTGCAAAAAGTCAATTACCCCCTGGTGAGAAAAAGGTTAACATCATAACATCTAGTGACAGTGGTACCTTATCTTGGCTGTTAAGCTCATGGTATGGGATATGAGCTGGTAGGTATGTGTGGAGGAGAGCACAGAACGCCAAACCATCGCTCCAGCTGCTGCTAAAGTTGGTAATATCAATATTCTGTGGGGGGGAAAAACAATGTATTTAAGAATTGATTCATACAACAAACATTTTATAAAAACAAATGTCCGTTATCCTGTATATTAAAATCTAAGGTAATCAAGTCTCAAAATAAAAAAATTATCAATTAATTAAAAAATTAACTCAGTTGAGTCAAATAATCCACAGCTTCTTAAAACTCCTTCATTTTTACACAATCGTTGTACACATCATTTTTATGTTGTCTCCAGCAAATTGCATTTTGACTTCCCCATCAGAGATGCCGAATTTTTTGGCACTACATTATCTACTACGTCTTGGCACTACATAAAACTACAATCTTAGTTTTTCAGTTAACAATGTTGCCAGTTAACAAACAGCGATAGAGTAACAAACTGTAATAAACAAGGGTAACAAAAACCAGAAGATAAACAATGAATAGGTCAGGCGGATGGTGAGGTGGCCATAGGTAACAGGATGCTGATCAGTAACTTATCTTCATTAAGGGGCACAATATACATCAAACAATAATAATGACTGCTAAATTCGAGAAAAAGGAAGGAAAAATGTAGCAAGGGGAGAGAAGTGTAAGGAAGGGAAAAATACATACAAAGATGGAGTTAGAGACCATCATGTCCACCTATAACTGCATATATATATATATATATATATATATATATATATATATATATATATATATATATATAAAACTTTTTTTAACCTATAGACATTATTAACTAACAAAATGAAAATTTTAAAATTAAATAACTTTTTTCCTTACAATGAATTGGTCAGTTAGTACCCAAATTCACCAAATTGGAAGCATGGATACAATTTTGCTTTGCAAAAGAGCAAATATACAGCTCATACCAATCTCATCATCTAACATCCTGGAAGGCGCAGGATCAGCGATACTTTATGAATTACAGAGTCCTGCAACCATTCAGGAAATTACATTTTTTAGCAATATATTGGGTGGGAGATGATTCACAATTTGGTGTAGTTTTCCAGAAAATATTGGCTCACCATTTCACATATAAGGTTAAACCACACAGAAAAAGCTTTTGTCACAAACAGCATTGCCCGAAAATTAAACATTTAGTGCTTCTAATTGTAGTTCAAAAATCCCATCTTCTGTGTGAGTTCTAGTAAATTGCTATTATATTGTGAAAAGACAGCACCGAATGCCTGCATGCAAAGTAAACAAGAAGCCAACGACTGGGCTCCTGCCAACATATTCCCTGGTAAGGATTTTCTCATAATTTTCATCTGATCCAATTTAAATGAAATGAATTCCCAAGATGCTTGTTTTTAAGCCAGCATGATTTCTGAACTAAATCAGATTTTGCACCATGCATAATATGAGCGCTACCCTCTAAACCCCAGGCAGCTCTGCTATTACCCATCAGATCTGGATGTGGCATCCCAGCACAAGTATTTGTTTCACAGCATTTTAGGAATGTATCAAAAGAGCAGCACGTGGAGTCAGTGGCACTGCTGACTCAAATGTCTCAAATGCAAATTCAATATTACTGGAGTTTCCACTGTTTAAATTATTCCACTGTATAATTAGAACAATAATTGCTTTACATATGGGATAAATCTAGTAAAACGCAAAAAAAAGCTCTAGCCATGTTTTGGAGAACGATTAAAGGAGCAATATAAGGTCACAAATGTTTATTCCTGACCGCATAGTGTTAAAAACACTATCTGCACTGGCACAGGTGACGGAACACCTTAATCAATACTTTACTGAAAATGTCACAGAAGGAGTATCAGACATGACGGTATGGGAAGCTCATAAAAGCGTCATCAGGGTCACCTCATCAGAATAGCCACCCAAAGAAAGAAAGAAACTAGCCGCCAGATCATAGATCTCACACAGAAGATCAGCGACCTGGAATTAACCCATGAACGCGACCAACAGGAGCAGACCTACAGAGACCTAATCTCCACCAGAAGACAACTGGCAGAGCTCCTTGAACGCAAACACGCCAGAACGATACAACGATCGCGGGCATTTTTTTTTACAGGCACGCTAATAAAGGGGGCAAACTCCTGGCACGGATGCTGAGAGGCACACAACATAGGGCACAAGTCCACACCATCCGAACGGCACAAAGGAAATCGCAGACGAATTTGAGAAATTCTACACGAAGTTGTACAACACACGAGGAGACGATGACGGACAATCCCCGACCACTAGACAGGCAGCCACGACCGCATACCTGACCAACTTACAACAACACACCCTCACACCGGATGAAGCAGAGGAATTAGACTCGCCCATCACCGAGGAGGAAATACGGCAGGCACTAAAAACAGCAAACACGGGGAAAGCCCCGGGACCAGACGGCTTCCCGGTGGAGTACTTTAAGAAACTCGGACACATACTGATACCGCACTTGACCAAGGCGCTCAATGGCATAAGAGACGGACACGCCTTCCACAGGGAAGCACTGGCAACCACCATCACAGTGATCCCCAAACCAGGGAAAAACACCGAACAAGTAGGCAACTACCGCCCAATATCGCTCCTCAACACAGACATCAAACTCTTCTCCAAAATCCTAGCACGGAGACTACAAACCCAGATGACACGATTAGTACACCCAGACCAGACAGGCTTCATACCAGGACATCTGGCCAAACAAACAGAGTCGAGACTGCTGCTACTCTCCACGGATGCAGAGAAAGCATTTGATAGGGTGGACTGGAGCTTCATGACGGAAACACTATGTTCCACAGGTATGGGCATGGGTATGCTTACATGGATCACCTCGTTGTACAGCCAACCGACCGCCAGAGTCAGGGTGAATGGTGCACTTACAGACGGTTTCGAAATCAAAAACGGCACGAGGCAGGGGTGCCCACTCTCGCCCCTGGTATTCGCCCTCACCCTGGAACCTCTAAGGAGAAACGAGAGGATAACGGGTCTGAGACATAGAGAACAGGAACGCAAAGTCGCAGCATACGCTGATGATATGCGCTTCTTTCTCGAAAATCCACTAGACTCAATTACGCCACTAATGGAAGAATTCGAAAACTATGGCCGAATGTCACGGTCCCGGACGAGGAATGTGAGCAACTAAAGCGGCAGTTCCCATTCCACTGGTGCACAGACAGAATGAGATATCTCGGACTATGGATAACGCATGCAACAAAGGACATCTACACCCACAACCACGCTCCACTCTTGACACACGTCATAGAAGACCTCAGACGATGGAATTACCCCCACATAACCTGGATCAGGAGAATAGCAGTCTTAAAGATGAACATACTACCACGGATATTATACATCCTACACACAGCACCACAAACAATTCCGCACACATTCTTCACAGCGCTAAAAACAGCATTCATACAATATGTCTGGAAGGGAGAACGGGCACGGATCAGCTACGACAAGCTCTGCCTTCCGAGGAGTTGGGGCGGGCTGGCTCTACCTGACATCAAAAGATATCATCAGGCAACGGTATTACAGAGACTCAAAGAACTACACACGGACACGCCACACAAACGATGGGTCCAGCTTTGGAGGGACACTGTAGACAAAAAAACTGCATACACTGGTGTGGCACAATGAAAGACGCCCACACTCTACTTGGGGAAGACTCTCCCCTCACGCACACCTTGACACACTGGTCCACAATTCGAAAGGAGGAGCGGATCTCACCCAAACCCAGTCCCCTGATACCCATCACATACAACCCGAACCTGGGAGACAGCCTTCCGCCGACTGCCTGGCCAACAGAAAACCGAGATGGATACATACCAATACATGCAGTCCTGAACAATACGGGAGTCCAACCATTAAGGGACATCTCAGGGGGAAGCAACACCCACGCTAATGCACCAATTCCACTACATCCAACTTAAGCACTACTATCACAACCTACCACATAGAAGCAAAATACACAGAGAACTAACATGGTACGAAAACCTATGCACACGGACACCAGAGCTGGAGGGTAGGGTCTCCACATGATATCAAAACTTACTGATGTCAAACCTTACTGCCAACAACCTATACAAAAGACAATGGGAGGACTGGACGGAGGAGACCTTCACAGACGACCAATGGGTGAAGGTACTAACCCTACAACACAAAAGTGCCTCCAACTCCCACTACCAGGAAGTAAATTATAAGCTCTTGACACACTGGTACCGTACACCGTCCCTGATAAACCGATACAACCCGACAGTACCAAACACCTGCTGGAGATGCAGGGAGGAACCCGGCACCTTAAGACACATCTGGTGGGACTGTAATAAAATAAAACCCCATCCACCGGGAAATCAAGCGGATACTAGATGAACCCATACACCTGACAATGGCAACAGCCCTTCTACATCATACAGAACGACCAATACCCTCCTACAGGAGGTCGATACTGAGGCACCTGCTAAACGCTGCCAAGTCCCTGATCCCACTGCACTGGAAACAGGAAAACCCACCCACGATAGAAGAATGGACACGCAGGGTAGAAGACATCAGGATAGCAGAGGCGAAAATAGCAGATTCCCAAGGGAGACATGACAAACATATGGAGAGGTGGACATCCTGGATACTATATAGCACTTAAGTAGAGATGGAAGACGAGATGCACAGTGACGGGGGGCGGGGCGTGTGTCGGGGGGGTGGGCCGGGTGCACCGGGGGAGATGGCAGACTCAACCCCCCCTTCTCCCCCCCACTCTACCACAACCCCTCCCGACCTCCCTATATAACCCCAGGGCAAACACCAAGTAAGAGCTTCATCACACAAAATCGCGATGAAGGTTGGAACCGCAGGGAGTCCACCTGACGGACCTGAAAGCGAAATAGGAGTAAAGAGCAAGCGGAAACCGACACCCTAAAAAACTGGGAAAAACAGATAAACACGCAAGGGGATATATATATATATATATATATATATATATATATAAAGAAACAACAGGAGTAGACATCACACACAGAGAGAATGGCAGAGACCCAATATAGTTGCCAACACCCACAAACACGTACAAACCTACACGCAGAGACCGAACGCAACAGACAAAACCAGACAAGACAACACACGCAGGAACTGCAACAAAAGCTCAAAACTATGAGGCGGACGACGCGTAGAATAGGGACGTTACTTCTCGTCACGACATCGCCCACGCACAATAACAAACTGCCAGACACCCATAGACGATAGCTGATCAGACTAACAAATAGCCAAGAAGAACACAGGGAGACGGAGGTGGGGAGATAGACACACCAGACCGCAATAGAGCAAGTAATCAGGGGAATACCAGACCCCAAAGATAAAAGAGAGGCCACCGGACACGCGCATATAGCCATGCAGACCCTACATAGCAACAGAAGAAACACACGTCACAGATAGCAAAAAGAGAAGGCTGCTAAGCATGGGCACGAGAGAACACAGACCACACAAGACAGGGGGCCCGCAAGCCAAATCATAGCAATAAAAAACATGGAGCCTGCGTGCTCGCACAGATACATATGATATGCGGAAAACACGATAGAGACCTGCGAGTCTCCATGCACTCAATATGATCCCCATGCAGAACTCTTCTTGTGATATGACAATAAATAAACCTAAAAGGGAAAAATTGGGGTGCCTGCGTGTACAATATATCTTATAGAGACCTGCGAGTCTCCATACACGCTGTCTGATCCTCAAGTATAAGTCTATGTATACTATAACAACCATTCAATAAAAAAAAAACATTTACAAAAAAAAAAAAACACTATCTGCCCCCTGAATATAGTAAAATCTTTATGCCAGTCTGCAGGTGCTTCCTCTGCTCCCGATCTGCCTCCTTGGCTGACATCATCAGAAGTGATGATCTCAGCCAATTACATTGATTTCCCATAGAAAAACATTGGATTGGCTAAGATTGTCCATTCTGATGATCTCAGCCAAGGAGATGGGCTGGGGTGGAGCCAAACACTGCCCTGGCCAATCAGCATCTCCTTACAGAGATGCATTCAAAGTTCTAAGTTTAGTGTCTCCATGCAGAGAGTAGATACACTGAATGTCAGTGCTGCATAGTGTGCAGAAGCACTGCCCCCTGAAGCACCTCTAGTAGCCATCTGAGGAGCGGTCAATGGTCAAAAAGCCTGTATGGACTGACTATACTCACCAGAACAACTACATTAAGCTGCAGTGTCCCTTTAATAGTCTTTTAAAGGTTTGTGTCATTTGACCTTTATGGTTCATGCATAATTATATATTTTTATTCCCCTCGTGGAAATTACATACCCATGCTTCCCAAATGCCCCATATTCCACTGCATTCAGAATAACTGGTTTGTGTGAGTGGAACCGTCCTGATTTGGAACCTCTGATTTGTTATCCGAATTTCTTCCCTCTGGTGCCACACTTCTGGATACGCCACAGAAATATCATGGTTGGTAAACACACGTTTACGCTGCACAAGACGATTTCAGGGCAACTTTGCCCGAGTTAGGGTTCTGTTGCAGCATATTTCTCATGGGCAGTCCCTGAGGTTTTCTAAAACCCAGTGTTGAAGATATAGAACACAGGACTGGGGTTTAAAAATGCCCAAGAATGAAAGCAGAGAAAAAAATACCTTCATCGTTATTACATAGGAAACCCACATGAACACGGTGGAAAGAGGTCTGCTACAGCAAACCTGAACCTGGAAAAAACTGTAGTCAGTAAACCAATCTTCTCCTTTTTAACTCTCACATCACATGAATATTGTTTCACAGACACCCTGACCAACATCGTTGTGTGAGCCAATCCCAATTCCCCTGGAATATGCTACTATGTCCTACAGACAACCAGCGCATGTTTTAGGAAATAGTCTGGGTTCACTGTACCACCAGTCTGTTATACCCTGCAATGCAGATATTGCAGTTTTGAGAAACTGCCATAATTATATCACAGCTTACTCAACCTCTAGTAATTGTCTGCCACTATAGGCGCTTCTGGGTCCGTAATGGAGTTTTACTCCATTAAACGGCATTGACATCCTCACGCTTTATAGGAGGCCATCTAATGACTTCAAATTCCCCGTAAGAAATCATTGATTCAATGCTTTTTTATGGGGAAGCATTAATGTGTGCATGGCAAGTGCAGCCCATGCGCATGAGTTCCCACTATCACTGTGACGTGAAGGAAGAGGAGACCTAGGGAGCCCCGGCACTCGATAGAGGTAAATTAAATAAGGGGGTTTAACCCTTTTATTGTCAGAGGTGGGAGGGATCCATAAAGTTAGGGACAGGGACACCATAGCGTTAGGGATAGCGTTAGGGATATAAACCTGGACCTCGATACTCTGATACTCTGATACTTGCATTCAGGCTTATTATGTAATATGATTATCTTGAAAATTAAACATTCATAAATTAAACATAAATATCTGTATACTTGGACATACATTAGGAGGAAACAAAAAAAAAAAGAAAAAAAAGAAAACCACCAGTGCTCCACACATTTGTGTTTCTTCTTGACGTTACATACGAAAAGCCACTGTCTACCAATAGAAGGGTGGAGGACCCTTTAAATAAGTCTAGCACATCCTTGTTGCCTGTAAAATATAGCTCTCATGTGCATGTGGTAAAAGAAGTCTATCATTTTTGCTGTCTTCATATCATACTGGCATATGGTTCTAGAGACAAAGTTTCCTATGGTTCTCATTTTATTCTATATCGTTTTATTTCTTCTTGTAAATGTTCACATGCAGAGTATAACGTAATTAAATACAGGAAATAATAAGCCAGCAAAAAAAAAAAGAGTGCTTTCAAATGGAATTGCATCAATGATTTTTCTTTTTATTGTTTCTAGATTAAAAAAAAATTAAAAAATAAAAAAGAATTTTGATTCTTGGAAAGACTGATATTTTTTTTGACCTGTCATCGTGTGTTGCCAGTTAATTATAAAAGGAGCCCCCTTTTATACTTTTTTTCTTTATTGTTTTTTATTACTTTGTTAGATAATGTACTTCCTATTTCTTAAAGTATTTTGAAAGTTCTATGTCATAAACATTCCTAAAAAAATGAACTCTAAGAGTTAAAAAATAAAATAAAAACTTTAAAGGTACACAAAAGGCACCCAGACCCATTCATCTTACTAAAGTAGTCTGGGTGCAGTTCCCCTGTTATTTTAACCCTGCAATAAAAACACTGCAATTTGAATAACCAGCAATGTTTTCATTGCAAGATTAAACGCACGTCTAGTGATTGTCTTCCTGAGAGCCACTAGTTTGACTCAGTCGTGTGACGTTCAAAGTCCATGATGACGTTGAACCTCATCAAATGCTGCCCGTTCAATTATTCCCTATGAGAAGCATTTATTTGGATTAGAACCAAGCTCAAACTTCTTTTCCCCATTACAATGGGCTGGATGAGAAGGCAATAAAGCGACTCCTGCCAGATGACGTTCAAGCAGGAGGAGCAGGTGACGTTCAAGCAGGAGGAGCAGGCAACAGCACTGATTTAGTCTTGACGTTGGAAAAAGGTAAGTAAAATGCTTTCCCCCCAGTTTTCTATTGCAGTGGTGGGTGGTAGTGGTGGGGGGCTCAGTTTAAATAGGGACTAGAACACTATAGATTAGGAATATACGTTTGTATTTGTTTAACAAGCTAAATCCAACAGTGTAGAATGGCTAGAGAACGAGCAGTAACAAAGTCATAAACTATAAGAAAGAAAAGAAATTCCAAATAAAACAGAATGATGTATTTCTTGGATATTTTTGGCAATTATACTGAGAACTGTGATGTTATTTCGAAATCTCACTTAAATATTTATCAGCAACCTCTAAAACATTTGTAACAAAATACAGTTGTACTAATGTGAAATTATGTCTCTTCTACTATAGATTATACTTGCTCATATTTTAAAAATGTAATTTAACATAATTCATAGAAAAAAATGCTGAACACGAAGGCAAAAAAGTAAATAATAGCGTATAAGCATCCTCCCAATGTTCACATCCTAGACCAGAATTATCTAAACTTTTAATGGGCTGTGAAGATTTCACATACAGAAAAATGGCCGGATATTAAATCAAACGGTTAATACGGCAGTATCTATGGTATTGTTTGTCTCTAACTCTTACTCCTCCCTATAGTTCCAGGGAAGCAGTTTCTCCCAGTGGTAATAAAGTTTATGTCTGCCAATGTTTCCACGCAATGATACAATAGACCTACTGAAGTATATTTTTGTATTATTGCGAAATACAACTATGTTCACAGTTTTATCTATTTTAAATAATTAATTTCATTTTGATCTGCGTGAGTTCTAATAAGGGATGTGTGCGCGCACTATAATCTCACAGATAGCAGGATCCTTACTAATTATCAATTAGAGAGTCACATGAGAAGAAGATTATCTCATTAATCATTCACGTTGACTCATTGAAGCAATGGATGTTGCACATACTGCTTTACTCTAGGGCTCCTGGGAATGAGGGATGGTTCATTTCTAACGTCACAGGTTCCATGGCCTACAACTCCCATCATTTAGAATTTAGATGGAAGTTGAGGCCCACGGCAGCTGGACATGTCTATATCCAGAGAGAACAATAAGGGTTTCAATCACAGAACAGAGTTCAATGAATTGTAATGGATCGTGTAAAAATAATCTAAATGATTACCTCCAACTTACCTATTTTAGCCTGAATTTTGCAGGTTAGATATCATGTCACTGTTTAGTGAATTACCTTTCTTAGCTAAAGCCCTGATTGTTTGGTAATCTGTTCTTCTAATCTGTACAGCAAGTAATACAGTTACTCTCAGGAGATACATACATACATACATGCAGGTCTAAGGCATCTAATTCTGATACTGGACACGTATCAGCAGCTTCATAGATACATCATCTGGCCAGGCAGGTTAAGTCACACACTGAAGTCACTTCAATACATTATCTAAAGCTTTCATACAGATGGAGAATGAAGATTAAGGTGGAGCTTTGGAGCAAAGAAAACAAAGTATTAAGTATTGATTTGCTTTGTTTATTCAACATATATTAAAGATTCATAAAGCTGTTGGCTAAAAATGTTGACAGTCAAACAAACTCTGGAATCCTTAAAGGCAAACCTTCAAGCATGGGTATATCCTCACCTTGGCATCACATGTGAACGTCTTTCCCATGGTATCACAGTCCTGTGAGACAGGGGAGCTGCTAAGTTCCAAACGTACCTGAAGCTTTAGGTCAATGCAAAACCTGACCTACCCCACCTCTTGCTCTATGCTCAGAAAGTCCCATGTTGGAGAAAACCCAGATTCCATCTCCTTGACGTACATCTAGCCCAAGGTCACACACAGACACAATCACACTTTTATAAATGCAATCATACATACAGACACTGACGCACTAATGCAAAGTCAAGCAAGGGGGAGGTGGGGCATAGAGGGTGGCCGATTGGAATAGAACAGTGAGTACTGCAGAGTCTGTCTCTGATAATGCAGCTCACAATATGTAGATATTAAGTGATAGATGAAGTCTGTGATGGTCTCTATTTATTACTGTTTTACACTCAGGCCCCTATGGAGGATTGAACAGTCTCCCATGCTTTGCGTGCTGATGAAATACGTCCAATATGCACAATGCTGACATTAGGCAGGCCAGAACTATTGATGCAGCTGGGGTGGAGTTAATGGCGTTACACTCTGCATTCATAGTGAAACAATACACACACCGTGTCCAAACAAAAATCAGTGAAGTGGTTATGGTGTGTGAAGTAAATCTTTACGATGGAAACAACTTTAATTAAAGGAGCATGTCTATGTGATTCAGTGCACTGCTCCCCAATTTAATACACTGCCCACTCCACTCTAATTTAATACACTGACCCCACTCCCACCACTCTAATGTAATACACTGCTTCCCCTCCCTCCCCCAATCTAATACACCGCCACGCCTCCCTCCACTCAAATTTAGTACACTGCCTCCTCCCTCCCACCTTTCTAATACACTGCTCCCTCCCACCACTCTAATACACTGCCTCCTCCCTCCCACCTTTCTAATACACTGCTCCCTCCCACCACTCTAATACACTGCCTCCTGCCTCCAACCACTCTAATACACTGCCTCCTCCCTCCAACCACTCTAATACACAGCCTCCTCCCACCACTCTAATACACTGCTCCCTCCCCTAATTAAATACACAACGCCCTCCCCCTCACTTCCCCCAATTTAACACACTGCCCCCTCCCACCACTCTAATACACTGCCTCCTGCCTCCAACCACTCTAATACACTGCCTCCTCCCTCCAACCACTCTAATACACTGCTCCCTCCCCTAATTAAATACACAACGCCCCCCCCCACTTCTCCCAATTTAACACACTGCCCCCTCCCACCACTCTAATTCACTTCCCCCAATTTAATAAACTGCCCCCACTCTAATACACTGCTCCAGCTCCTCCCCCTCCTCCCCCAATTTCATACACTACACTAGTTCCCCCAAGCACCTATTCTCCAACCTTAAGCCGTCTTCCAGTCCAGCCTTGCACAATCTTCTCTGCTCAAGCACACACGTTCCTCTGGCACTGTGAGCTGCAGGGAAGGGAAAGTGACTGGCCTGTTCTGCACGCAGCCTGCCACTCTGCACACTATACCGCCACCGCCAGATATGACTTCATAAGATGGAGCACGCAATCGGCCAAAAAGCAGCTGAAAGCTACCCCGGGGCAGATGGCCTACTGGGAAATTTCCTGGGCCGCAAAGATACCCATTATGGGCCACATGTTTGACATGCTTGAGGTAGATAGATAGAGGACATACATAGCAAAACACTTAATTTAGTTTACAGCACGGCCTCACTTCATGTCACATTGCAAGGTTGGCAATGTCACTATGAGTCAGGGGGCTTTGGTTTCAGAATAAATTTCCAAGTCTCTAGCACATATATTGAATTAAACCCCTCCTAAAACCCCACACTTTATCACTTAAACTCTAAATCGTTCTGTGAATTACATCATGATTGAAACCAAACTTTTGAATGAAGTGAGTGCGTTAAATAAACTCATATTTATTAACTCCCCACTAATGCATTAACTCTGCACCATGCTATGTAAACCCTGCGCCCACTGCAAAACACCCACAGTGTGCTCACAATATGGTGCATTATAGTGGCACTTCTATAAATGTTATATATATACGCAAACATACAGGGGCTAATGATAAAAGGGTGTCAATGTCAGACCCAGCGGACTTCAGGACTCAGCTCAGGGCTTCAGGCCTGCTAACCCCCCTCCCTCCAACAACTGTCTATGAGTGACAACTTGCAAAGTATTTAAGGAGTATATATGCCTTTTTAACTGAGCAAGCCTAAGTTTCATTATTGTGTTGAGCTCTAGGCTTTATCATCCCTTAATCCATCCCAGCCTCATTATATGCTGTTATGTAAGAATTTTCACAGATGGACGCCTATGTATATAAGAAAAACGAACAAAAACAGGGGTCAGATTCCCGCCTGTCCAAACAATGGCTGCTACAGTTTTACATCTGCATTGAAGAAAACTGGAAACTAAAAAGGACAGAACACACACGGTTAACAATCTGGCGGTGGATAAGAGAGACACTCCAATCTACAAGCACAGTACAATGCAGCTGGCATGGATTTATAAGAAGTGTTAATTTAGCAATAATTTAACTTTTCTAGAGACAATAATGACACTGTAAAAGGTAATATAACCCACAGTGTATCTTCTGTGAGTTATGCTTTCTTAATAGCTTTATTCATGCTTTTTCATGAATTATGCTAGGCGACATCCACAGCTCAGCATCGACTGCTTTACAGAAAGTTTGAAAGGGAGTGGAGACTTTAATGCTGTGCACAGGCCAGTCATTGTAAATTGAGCAATATACAAATTGAGCATTATAGAAAATTCCCACAAAATGGCTGCAAGTGAAGTTGAAATAACGTTTGTGGTGTTCTGTGTTATGGTAAAAATGTAAAACAAAAACAAATAGTTTTCTTTGTGCTTGTGTTTCAATGCTCACGGTTTTAGGGAATCGAAAATTAAATGAGACCTGTTAGGCCCCAAACAATCTTTACACATTAAGTTACTAGCAAATGTAGAGATTAGGATTTTTTTTTTTTTTAAATAGGTTTTTCTATCATCTATCAGTCAATGCTGAGGCATTAACTTACAATGGAGGCTCCTCTTCTCTCCACCCATTGCAACCGATTGCTTTTTAAACTCCCTAGCAGATGCTAGGGGAGTATAGAAACAGACTGACGTGACTTCACTCCATTCCGATGCCAGCGGGCCAATGTCACTGAGGAGGTTTGCCCTGCTTGGGGGCAAATGAAAGACGACTGTGGGTGGAGTGCAGGCAGAGCAGGGGAGATGGTTTAAACACTATGAGGAACAATTACAAAGCATTGCTGGAATGGGGTAAAGGGAGTAAATCAATATATTTTACATTGAATACACCCTGTATCCTTGTGATATATATGATGTATTCAATGCATATTGGAGCGATTTCAGGTAAGTTGATTTTATCACTACAGGTTCACTTTAAAACCTAAACAGTTCATAGTGCTCATTTAAGCTTTTGTGCTAATCTTTGCCTTTACTTTAAGCAGCTGAACTATCAGAGACCAATTGGAGGACTTTTCCCTCCAGCCCCTCTTTGGGAACAGTCTACATACTGTACACCCCTAGGTAAAACGTTTAGAAGACATTGTTCTACTCAACCCATTCAAACGACAAAACAGCATTTTGGAGGCTCAGTCAACCAATCCCCCATGGAAAAAAAAAAGCAATTGAACACAAGAAGGGACAGATATTTTAAATACAGGATGTTGTGACTATGAAGTAAAGAAGAACAGAGGCATTGAATAACATAAGGATAATTTCCGTTTTGGCCGAGTGTAATGTCAATTCGCATTCCTTTCCCCTTCTGATAATACAAAGCGGGAATCTGCTCCTCTGCAGGGTTATTTGTTGTTTGAGAGAGAATAAGCACAGTCTGTACATTCCATATCTTGTCATCTCTGCCAATATTAACTGCTCCCAAAAATCTGACACAGGTTCAATACGCTCCCAGGGAGAACTTCCAATCCCGTCAAAGTTCAGAAATCTTTGCCTCCACTTCTGATAGTTGCTCAGAGGGAGCAATGTTCTGATATCCTCCAAGCCGCGAATTACAGTAACATACTTACAGTCATCCTTCGATTTAACTCTTTGCACACAGGATAGCAGAGGCATGCGGTGCTGTGATGTAGGCCAATGTCTGTTACATGATTTGATTTGCCATTTTTACAATTTTTATTTTAGCTTTTTGATACCACATACAGTTGTAAGATATTAAATGAAAGAAAAGTCTTTCTGAACAAAATGTGTATAAAACACCATAATCAACCATTACAGAGATGATTTATTTACTATTATTGAACTGTAGCCCATGGAGCAGCACAGCTTAGTGGAATAGGGCCTTGACAGAGCTAGGAGGTGGGCATTCAGAGTTAGTGTGTTTGGATTGGCTAGTTATCTGGGATGTGCAGGCTAATATATATAGGGCAGCCATCTTAAAATGTTCCCATTCTAATGTTTTCTCACAGACCTTGTTGTTGTCCCTCCCACCCTCCCTGACTTTGCGTTAGGTTTGAAGTTATCCTCTGTCTGGTCACAGCGGCGGGGGACTGGATAGGTAAATTGGGGGGTAGAATGGGTTGTTATTAGGGATTGAATTATGTGGTTTTAAAAGCTGGTATGTGGTTTAAAAGTTGGTATGGTAGGTTTCGAGCTGGCCTGTGGCTCAGTACCTGGGGGTGTAGGGGTATCTCTGTAAACCCCTGCATTGGATCATTTGAACAAGTTGGTATGGCAGGTTTAGAGCTTGCCTGTGGCTCAGAACCTGGGGGTGTAGGGGTATCTCGGTATGTCCCAACATTGGATCATTTGGGCAAGTTGGTATGGTAGGTTTCGAACTGGCCTGTGGCTCAGAACCTGGGGGTGTAGGGATATCTCGGTATATCCCAACATTGGATCATTTGGGCAAGTTGGTATGGTAGGTTTCGAACAGGCCTGTGGCTCAGAACCTGGGGGTGTAGGGGTATCTCAGTATACTCCTACATTGGATCATTTGGACAAATTGTTTGCACTTTATTATGTTTCATGATGTTATTTATGTTGTTATAGTGTTATTTATGTTGTGGGGGGTTAGTTATATACTGTGTCATAGGGTTTTTGTAATAAAATGTATATATTATATTATATTATATTAAAATCTGTGGACAGAATTTGACCCAACATATTGATGTCTGTGCATTATCGGGTATGTATAGGGGTTTTATTCTTAATGCCCAAGGGTACGACTATGTGCCTGTCATGTAGTGACAAGTTCTACTTGCATTTTAAGCGTTTATACATAAACCAAATATTTATTCATTTTTTATAACCTATCTGGGTATGTTTTACATGGATGCTTGTCATTTTTTGCTAAAGCACTATTAGCCTTTTTCATTTTAGGTAAAAACAGTGCAGTTATATAATCAGCTCTGAAAAAAGCAGGGAGAGTAGATAATAACATTTGCTGCAGTATCATGACATATGGGTAACATGAACCTTTTATGGAATTCTTATACGGCAACTTCTAAACAACCATTGGTTAAATAAATAGTGTGCTTGGTCTGCGGTCCCCATCTATCCAGCAATATGTAGCATTTTTGAACAATTACATGAAAGAAAAAAATATATATTAAATGGTAGCATATATAAAAAATCCACTTCTATAAATAAATAAATAAATAAAAAGTTTTTTGTATCTTTTAAGCAAACTAATCTCGAGGTTCTGTTCTTTTTGATACCTTGATACTTATAAACTAGAAAGGGTTCTCCATCTGAATACTTAAAAAGGATTTTATTTTTTTCTCAATTTCAGGTATTCCTTATTTATTAATAAAAAAAAATGTCCGGCACTCAAAACTCCCACTACTCTTGGGCGGCAGCAATGACCATAGTACACATCAGCCCCAATAGATAAAGTTAAAAAAACAAAGAAAAACAAAAACAAAAAAACAAACAAAAAAAAGCTTACCTGCGCACTCTCCTAAATCTCTATATATATTTAACCCCTTAATGACACATGACATGTGTGAAATGTCATGATTCCCTTTTATTCCAGAAGTTTGGTCCTTAAGGGGTTAAACAAATGGTTTTACTTTATTTATTTAGTTACTCCAATGGACATTGGAGGGAATGCCCGCCTGCCACGTCAAGGCAAACCTCTCAGGTGGGTCCTACACTAATCATTCACCTTGCTTCCTTGAGCTTCTATTTTTTATATACACCCCTACATGATTGTTAACCCTTAATAGGGAACATTCCCTCCAATAGCCATTGGAGTAACTAAATAACCTCCATTTGTTTAAATATACATAGGGATTTGGGAAAGAGCGCAGGTAACTTTTTTCTTTGATTCTTTATTTGTTATATTTATTTATATATTTATACATATATGGAGATGAATAATCATTTGGCTTTGTGATGATATCTGAATTTGCCAACTTCCTGATGGCTTATGACACTGGCAATGATACTTCTATGTTCCTCATGTAGACAACAGCAAAAGACTCAGAATCTGACACCTAGATTTAACTCTACTTGATTTGTTACCTAGCTCCTGGGTGCTTGATGTAGCTACTAAGTAGCATGCCCCTTGCCAAAAAAAACAAATAGCCAAATGTCCAGGTACTTGTTGACCCTAAAGATTGGAGACTGCTAGAGTTCTTATAGTGTTACTATAGTGTGCATTTCTGGAAATTTAAAGTGAAGTGAAGACCAAAATAGCTGAAATGCCATAATAGCTGACTTTTTTGCAGTTTAGCTATTTTAGCTTACATTTGAGAAAGATTTCGAAATCCAAACAATTCCCACTTTGGTGAATAACCCTGTGATTCATCAAATTAAAAACATTGAATTTTAAAGGGTCTATATTTGATCCTATTAGACATTTGTTTTGGTTTTTTATTTGAAATCCAATGTTCTGGAATACGGAGGATAAATGGTATGTGCTAGTGAAACAGATATACAAAGAATAATAAACACTTACATCGCAGTAGAAATAATTATGGACTGCACAGTAATGTAAAGCTGGTAAAACATCACCATGTATTGAGTTATAGCATATCTCTGCCTCATCATCATCAGCTGCCATCA